>NC_047586.1:4147500-4182500 GCF_011004845.1 Esox lucius | reverse complement strand
TCTAGAGACCAGCTGTATAACATACGGGGATATCTAGAGACCAGCTGTATAACATACATGGATATCTAGAGACCAGCTGTATAACATACATGGGGATATCTACAGCCCAGCTGTATAACATACATGGGGATATCTACAGCCCAGCTGTATAACATACATGGGGATATCTAGAGACCAGCTGTATAAAATACATGGGGATATCTACAGCCCAGCTGTATAACATACATGGAGATATCTAGAGACCAGTTGTATAAAATACATGGGCACGTTTGAGATCTCCCCAGAGTGGCTTGATGATATTAAGGTCAGGAGACTGTGATGGCCACTCTAGAAGGTCAAGGTGTTGTTTGGTATATTGTAACCAGGCTTTTTTGTGGCATTGGCGCAGTAAAGGCTTCCTTCTGTCAACTCGGCCATAGCCCATTTTTGTTCAATTATCGTTGTATTGTGCTCCTTGAAATAACCAGTCATTTTCCAGAGCAGCCTGTATTTCTCCTGAGGTTACCTGTGGGTTTCTCTCAATATCCCGAACTATTTTTCTGGCTGTTTTGGCTGAAATCATTCTTGGTCTACCTGACCTTGGCTTGGATTCAAGAGATCCCAGAATATTCCACTTCTGAATAAGTTATTTTCTGGCTCAGTATCTAGCCTGCTCAGTGCATCCACATGAGAGCTAACAAACTCATTGACTATTTATACACAAATACTAATTGCAATTGAAAAAGCCACAAGTGTGGGAAATTCACCTTTAATTGCCATTTTCACCTGTGTGTCACTTTGTATGTCTGTAACAAGGCCAAACATTCAAGGGTATGTAAACTTTTGATCAGGGACATTTGGGTGATATGTTATCACTGTGATTTAAAAAGGAGCCAAACAACTATGTGATAAATAAATGGCTTTATACGATCACTATCCTTAAATAAAAGACAATTTTCTTTCATGATCAGTCATATTTTCAAAATCAATCCCAAAATCTCCCAAAATTTCTGCCAGGGAATGTCTAGTGTCTAGTTCTGTGCTTATTGTGAGCGGTTGCTTCGCGATATTCTACGGCTATTTATCTGCGAAGAATGGCATAGAGAACATTTGCAAATAAAAAGGAGAAACAAAAATTATGGTTATAATTTTCTGGGTTTGCTATGGGATTGCTTTGCCAATACTTCAGCAATCGCTAGCCACCCCCAAGCGCTGCCCCCAAGCGCCGCCCATGACCAGTGGTATATAACACATTGAGATTTAAACATAGGATTATAAAATACATGGAGATATCTAGAAAACAAGTTAAACAAAATACGTGGAGATATCTAGAGACCAGGAGCATAAACACAGAGACAGAGAGAACAGACAGATGAGAGATGTGTGAGAAGATAAAGAAGAAAGGATGGGAAGAAAGAGGTGGAAAGAGGAGGAGACAGGATGGAGAGAAAGTTTCTCTCTGAGAAGAGTTCTACTTTATTGGATCACTTTTCATCTGTGGTACAAAGCGCTCTACTGGCATGCACACACAGACACATAAACACAGACAAAAACACACACAAAAAACCACACACTTTGGTTTCACTATCTTTGTGAGGACCGGTAATCGAGCACTATTATAAAAAATCTCAAACACCTAATTCTAAAAACTGACCCTAAACCTCATCCTTGACCCTAACCTCAACACCCTAATCCTAATCATTATTGTAAGCCTAACCCTAATCCAACCATAAACCCTAACCCCAAGGCAAAAAAGAAAACATTTAAGTAAGGAGCGGCCCTACTTCACCAGACTTTCTTCATTCGACAATAAAGTAAAACCCACACGCAGACACACACACACACACACACACACAAAGACAAAGCAATGGTGTAATAGCAGTCTGTGTGTGTGTGTGTGTGTGTGTGTGTCTGAGTCTGAGTGTGGATTTTACTTTATTGTCGAATAAAGTGTATGTGTGTGTATATATATATATATATATATATATATATATATATATATATATATATATATATATATATATGTGTGTGCTCACTATCTCCCCCACAGATCAAAAGCTTTACATTATCCCACATTATCTCTCCTGATCCATCTGTGAGACAATGACATCACGATAGGGATCACCACGATCCAAGAACCCTGAGCCACAGAACGTCTCACTGTCTCCGACAAAACACACACCACATATTACATGAATCAATAATGCTTTCATCTTTCTGCTCATCCATTCAGTCTCTGCACTATTCTGGCACTGTAGGTCAGGTAAAAGGGTCTATTTCGGTTATCAAAGTATTTAAATCCCATTTCACTCCGGTCGTCACCGATGCATTCACAGCATTTCTGATCAGGGGAAAACATTTTTTTTTGTTTTTGTTTTCTTGCTGGCTGTTAAGAAATGGCTGCAGTGGCCTTGACTGGCCAGAGTGGGGCGCCGTTTCCTATGACATCCAAAGGTACCGGTCCGACTGAATCCCAAACACCCCATTCTCCTCGCCATAAGGGCCTCCAACAGTCGCTCAGTCATCCCAAACCCGAGGGAGGAGGGGGTTAATCTAGATCCTCCAATGGACAGGAGGCTGAGGCAGCGCAGAGAATGGATGGGTCCAGAGCGCCGGGCCAACATTTAACTTACATTACATTTCTTTGTTAAGTCAGACTTCAAAAGTTTTCTACATATAACAAATGAAATACCTCCTGTCCCGTGAAACCACACGGGGGAAATATGAATTCCGTGCACGTTTTGTTATTTACGTAGACAATATGAGTCGCCTCAGTCAAGGTTGGTGGACTCACTGATCCCCTCGTCACCCCCTGAGTCTGGTCAACAACAGTGAAAACACGACCATGCAGTCTATATTAGGGGGGTGTAGCTAGCTGGCGAGGAGAGGGAGTGGCTTGGGATTCACTGATCTTCCATCCATTCCCATCTTCTGCTCTATTCTCTCCTCCCTCGTCCTGCCACCCCTCCCCATTATCTCCCCCGCCACATTCACTCTCTCTCTTCATATCTCTCGCTTTCCCTCTACATCTCTCTCGCCCTCCAACTCTCCCTCCATCCCTCCCTCCAAATCTCTCTCTCTTTCCCTCTACATCTCTCTCTTTCCCTCTACATCTCTCTCTTTCCCTCTATATCATTCTCTCCCTCCATATCTCTCCCTCCAACTCTCTCTTCATATCTCTCTCTCCCTCCATATCTCTCCCTCCATATCTCTCTCTCTCCCTCCATATCTCTCTGTCTACCTCAGACTGGGGCTGGGTGTATCCTGTAGCATTCCAGACTTGGCTGGTGAGGGATGGGGGATTAAGGAACACACACTCTTGGTTGTCAGACACACACACACACACACACACACACACACACTGCTGTTACTAAGGAAATAACTTTACAGTTAGACTGCATGGGAAGACCTGTCGAACATGGCCTGTCACACATACAAACACAAAAACACTCTTGTTCTACCATGCTGAGTTCCTTACAAAATGGTTTTAGTATTTGCATTTTTCTCTGGGTAACATGTCTTTGATAAGCAGGACTGCCCGACCAACCGTCTACTCTGGTCCGTTAAAAGGAGGGACCCTACTACCTATTGGTCCATTAAAAGGAGGGACCCTACTTCCTACTGGTCCATTAAAAGGAGGGACCCTACTTCCTACTGGTCCATTAAAAGGAGGGACCCTACTTCCTACTGGTCCATTAAAAGGAGGGACCCTACTACCTACTGGTCCATTAAAAGGAGGGACCCTACTACCTACTGGTCCGTTAAAAGGAGGGACCCTACTACCTACTGGTCCATTAAAAGGAGGGACCCTACTACCTACTGGTCCATTAAAAGGAGGGACCCTACTACCTACTGGTCCATTAAAAGGAGGGACCCTACTACCTACTGGTCCATTAAAAGGAGGGACCCTTGTACCTACTGGTCCATGTAGATAATCTTTATTTATGTGTTTAACTTTGTCACCCGTCTGTATATATGTATGTATACTGTATATGATTAGTGTATAGGAAGCTGGGAATGCCCGTGGTTTGGTTTGGGTAGGCAGAAGACACTACTTGAACTGGGAGCTTTTGTTTTGAAAATGTGCACGCTTGTCTACACCTACACCTTCCGTTCAGTGTTTAAACATACACCTACACCTTCCGTTCAGTGTTTAAACATACACCTACACCCTCCGTTCAGTGTTAAAACATACACCTACACCCTCCGTTCAGTGTTGAAACATACATCTACACCCTCCGTTCAGTGTTAAAACATACACCTACACCCTCCGTTCAGTGTTTAAACATACACCTACACCCTCCGTTCAGTGTTTAAACATGCACCTACACCCTCCATTCAGTGTTTAAACATCTACACCCTCCGTTCAGTGTTTAAACATCTACACCCTCCGTTCAGTGTTTAAACACCTACACCCTCCGTTCAGTGTTTAAACATCTACACCCTCCGTTCAGTGTTTAAACATACACCTACACCCTCCGTTCAGTGTTTAAACATCTACACCCTCCGTTCAGTGTTTAAACATCTACACCCTCCATTCCGTGTTTAAACATACACCTACACCCTCTGTGCAGTGTTTAAACATACACCTACACCCTCCGTTCAGTGTTTAAACATACACCTACACCCTCCGTTCAGTGTTTAAACATCTACACCCTCCGTTCAGTGTTTAAACATCTACACCCTCCATTCAGTGTTTAAACATACACCTACACCCTCTGTGCAGTGTTTAAACATACACCTACACCCTCCGTTCAGTGTTTAAACATACACCTACACCCTCCGTTCAGTGTTTAAACATACACCTACACCCTCCGTTCAGTGTTTAAACATACACCTACACCCTCCGTTCAGTGTTTATTTGATTGCACATGCTAACAGGGTCATGGTATAGCCCTACTTAAGAGTCTACTTAATAGATCTTTGATCTGTTTGACTCAGCCTGACTCTATGTGCTTCTAATCCACTTTAATGGCAGTTATTTTTTTTCTACAAGGCCGCAGGGGTGCGAGGGGGGGCACAGAATGACAGAGGGAGAGAAAAGAATGGAGAGAAGGATTGAGAGGGAGAGAGAAAAATAGACATTGAAAAAACATCCACAAAGGAACATAAACAAAGGAGAATATGGAGAGCTGAAGAGGGATGAGAGCTGAAGAGGGATGAGAGCTGAAGAGGGATGAGAGCTGAAGAGGGACGAGAGCTGCGGAGGGACGAGAGCTGCGGAAGGGACGAGAGCTGCGGAGGGATGAGAGCTGAAGAGGGACGAGAGCTGAAGAGGGACGAGAGGGGCAGACGGATGAAAAATAAAAAGGGAAAAAGAGTGACAGAGAGAGAGAGAGAGAAAGATTAGAGAGCAAAAGTGCAATAACAAAATTCACACATTTGAAATGATCCCCACCCACCCGGTACCAGCCCCGGTAGATCATGTCAATGGAGCAGACACACACTCACAGGGCATGTTTCTGGAAAACCAGAGCTCCACAAAGCGGAGGTAATCAGCCGTGAAATGTGCTCCAGGCGACGGCTTTGGGTCTGAGCACCTCACCTCTAAGGATTACACACACCCTGGCTATGGCGGAGGGAGGTGGAGAGACAGGCACGTTCATCTCATATGACAACGATAAAAAGAGGCACATTAGTGTGAGAAGAGGAAACACAAATCCCTACATTCACTGATATGTAATGGAGGACAGAGAAATAAAAAAAAATACTAAAATGAAGAGAGACTGAAATGGCAAGACTGAAATGAAAGTAAAGTTTCTGATACCAGTGCTGATTCAGAAATAAGCGAAATCAAATTAAAAAACTGCAGTGAAAAGCAAGTGAAATGAAACAACAGTGTAATAAAAAGACTGAAATACACACACACACACACACACACGAGTACACACGCAGGCACGCAGTCAAAAGTGTTTACTGTGGGATTCTTTTGACCGCCTATCCATTTAGAGCAATGAGCACAGTGTATCAACATCATGCAGACATTCTTCTGTAGCACATAACAACAATCAGCATCTTACAAGGAAAGAACCAGAAGTATTTGGCCAATGTTGCCTACTGGTGGTCAAACATCTCACATTTCAACTGTAGTCCTCCAACAAGGTTACTCCAAGACACTGTCACTCCTCCAACACTCCATCACTCCTCCAACACACTGTCACTCCTCCAACACTCTATCACTCCTCCAACACACTGTCACTCCTCCAACACTCCATCACTCCTCCAACACACTGTCACTCCTCCAACACTCTATCACTCCTCCAACACACTGTCACTCCTCCAACACTCTATCACTCCTCCAACACACTGTCACTCCTCCAACACTCTATCACTCCTCCAACACACTGTCACTCCTCCAACACACTGTCACTCCTCCAACACACTGTCACTCCTCCAACACACTGTCACTCCTCCAACACACTGTCCCTCCTTTCAACACTCCATCACTCCTCCAACACTCCATCACTCCTCCAACACTCCATCACTCCTCCAACACTCCATCACTCCTCCAACACACTGTCACTCCTCCAACACTCCATCACTCCTCCAACACTCCATCACTCTTCCAACACTCCATCACTCCTCCAACACACTGTCACTCCTCCAACACTCCATCACTCCTCCAACACTCCATCACTCTTCCAACACTCCATCACTCCTCCAACACACTGTCACTCCTCCAACACTCCATCACTCCTCCAACACTCCATCACTCCTCCAACACTCCATCACTCCTCCAACACACTGTCACTCCTCCAACACTCCATCACTCCTCCAACACTCCATCACTCTTCCAACACTCCATCACTCCTCCAACACACTGTCACTCCTCCAACACTCCATCACTCCTCCAACACTCCATCACTCCTCCAACACACTGTCCCTCCTTTCAACACTCCATCACTCCTCCAACACACTGTCCCTCCTTTCAACACTCCATCACTCCTCCAACACACTGTCACTCCCCCAACACGCTGTCACTCCTTTCTACACTCCAACACACTGCCACTCTCCCAACACAATGCCAATCCCCAACACTCCCATCACTTCCTCAACACTCCCATCATTTCCCCAACACACTGTCACCCCCAACACAGTCACTCCCCAAAACTTCCATCACTCCCCCAACACACTGCCACTCTCCCAACACACTGTCACCCCCAACACACTGTCACTCCCCAAAACTTCCATCACTCCCCAAAAACTCCATCACTCCCCCAACACACTGCCACTCTCCCAACACACTCCTCCAACACTCGCTTCACTCCTCCAACACTCGCTTCACTCCTCCAACACTCCTGTCACTCCCCCAACACTCCCGTCACTCCCCCAACACTCCCGTCACTCCCCCAACACTCCCGTCACTCCCCCAACACTCCATCACATCCCGAACACACTATCACTCCTCCAACAAACTATCACACCTCAACACAATATCACACCTCCAGCATACTGCCACTCCCCCAACATTCCATCACTATCCCCCAACATTCAATCACTATCCCCCAACATTCCATCACTATCCCCCAACATTCCATCACTATCCCCCAACATTCCATCACTATCCCCCAACATTCCATCACTATATCCCAACATTCCATCACTATCACCCAACATTCCATCACTATCACCCAACATTCCTCCCAACATCAGTGAGAATTCTGCGTTTGTATAACAATAACGCATACCTTTCAAGATCTTCTGAAAAAGGTCCCAAGATTCTCTGCAATCTCACTCAATAACGCCCACACACCAACCCCCACCCTTTAACCTGGCCCCACCCTTCAACCTGACCCCACCCGTCAACCTGACCCCACCAGGGTGTTAAACCAACTTACAGAAGTCCTGTTTGCTTATGCGGAGGTCTGGTCATGTTTCCTGTTTCTGAGAGTTTGTCGAGGACGTTAATTACACAAATTAAGACCGTGCAGTAAGGTGCGCATTACAACCCATGGCAAGCTGCACCAGGTTCCAGAACTCATCCCCTCCCTCCTCCCCCCTCATCCCTCTCAGTCTACATCTCTCCCAGTGGACACGACTAAACCAACAATAACTAATCATCACTGTCACATCCTCAAGCCCTCTGCACTGGCTGCTGTTCTTCACACTCCAGTTCCAGGAGTGGCCAGGATGCCGTCTTTGGTGCTCGTGAGCTCTGTTGTTGGCACAACGTTCTGTCAGACTTTTGGCTAAGCTCTCTCTGGCTTCTTCCTTCCCTGTCTTATTCACAACTAGCTGGAGCACATCTTTACAGCTGTGTTTACCTTGGTCTTTGACCAGAGAGAAACACAAAAACACAGACAGGCAGACAGACAAATCCACAAATAACATCCCTTCGATATACAGATTCAAACAAGTGTTCCTGACATGTCTGCCCTCAGCAACTACCAGGTAGACCACTTGTCTGTCTTCAGTAACTACCAGTTAGACCACCTGTCTGTCTGCAATAACTACCAGGTAGAACACGTGTCTGTCTTCAATAACTACCAGGTAGAACACGTCTCACCTCAGTAACTACCAGGTAGACCACCTGTAACTACCACTTCAGTAACTACCAGGTAGATCACCTGTCTGTCTTCAGTAACTACCAGGTAGACCACCTGTCTGTCTTCAATAACTACCAGGTAGACCACCTGTCGGTCTTCAGTAACTACCAGGTAGATCACCTGTCGGTCATCAGTAACTACCAGGTAGATCACCTGTCGGTCTTCAGTAACTACCAGGTAGATCACCTGTCGGTCTTCAGTAATTACCAGGTAGATCACCTGTCGGTCTTCAGTAACTACCAGGTAGATCACCTGTCGGTCTTCAGTAATTACCAGGTAGATCACCTGTCGGTCTTCAGTAACTACCAGGTAGATCACCTGTATGTCTACAATAACTACCAGGTAGACCACCTGTCTGTCTTCAATAACTACCAGGTAGACCACCTGTCGGTCCTCAGTAACTACCAGGTAGACCACCTGTCTGTCTTCAGTAACTACCAGGTAGACCACCTGTCTGTCTTCAGTAGCGTTAATGTTGACAAGGCCGTCATGTCTATTAATGTTTAATTCCTTAAGTACTCACATAAAAGGCAACTATTAATCACATGTGCAACAGACACCATTTAATTTAACTGAAGTAATATACTGAACAGATCTTGGATTCCAGGGCACAAAAATGCTAGATCATTCTTTGATGGTAACAACCTGTAACCTTTACCTCAAAGTAACTGTAATGTCCTCACCAATACCGGCATTCTAATGCACGCGCACACAGCATTTGGAGAAAATCATTAAACTAATGTCTAGTAAGAAGTCTCAAAACAGCAAATACCAAATAAGAGCCAAGCCCTAGCAGGAGTCATTGTTACAGTAGACCCAGGTGTGTCAGTGATCGGTGGGAACAGAAGCCTCCACAGTGCTCTCCAGGGTTGTCCCTGTGGCGTTGTCCAAACATGTTAGGGTGGAGCAGCCTTGTCCTGCATCTGGTCTGCTGCCGCGCGCGTCCGTTCAGGTCTGCGTTCGGTGGGTTCTGTCCAGTGTTCTACCACAGATCCATCTCTGTTCAGACTCTACACTGCAAAAATAGTAAGTGATTGATTGACTGACTGCTTGATATTTACCTATGGAACCTTCGGAACAGTTCAGAACATTCCAGAACTCACCCAGCGATGCTTGTCTACCCGAACTAGAAACCCAGCAGACCTTCTGACAGACTGAAAGCTAGCCAGGGTGTGATTTCCCACACGCATGCGCGCACACACACACTTTGTTTGAGTATCCTTGTAGGGACTCAAAATGGAAATCTCCCTATCCCCTAACCCTTACCGCAACTGTGACATTCACCCTGAACTCAACCTAAGCCCTAAAGCCCCTCACGTGGAACAGCGTCATTTCTCCACATCTAGGGTAAAACAAGAACACAAAAAAACATACAGATGGATATAAAGAAACACATGCATGAATGCACGTGCACACGCATGCACAAACACAGACAGAGAAAAATACACACACACACACACACACACTCCATTCGTCACAGCGAGAATTCCACAATGGGCTACAAGCAAGCTCCACGATAACAAAGACCCAGCAGCCTGTTAGCTGTCGAAGGGGATTTGGGGGGGGGGTCCAATAGGGTCTCTGGGGGTGGGGTGGGTGGGTGTAAAAGACAGGGGCCTCTCTCAAAAGAAAGTCTGGAAGACTGTGTGGTCGTGTACCCCTAAAACGAAGCGGCGGGGATTGGGGGGGCGATTAGTGCGGTTCACCATTAGCACATAATAGCAAGACGGCAAGAGAGGTGAGATGGGGTACCCCCTTAGTACAAGGGGTGAGTCTGGGTACAGAGTAGGAGACGTGGTTGAGGGATCAGTAAAGTCTGGAGTCTGGTTGTCCTTAGGAGCACGCCTCCATTTGATAAAGACCATCAAATCTCGCTGCTAGCAGACAGGCAAAGACTCACAAACAGGGATTAGTTGTAGCTAAAGGAAGGGAAGTCAATGAAAGTATTGTTAGCAAAAGAGAGAAAATCCACTGTGTTATCACAACTGCTGAAGAAAGAAAGCTCAGTCAGACAGACAAGAGCTATTAGCTGATGAGAGCTTAAGACATACTTTAGTTAGATTTTACTGTGCGCTTCGTGAGTTTGAGGTAGAAATTACTGTGAGCTTGGTGATTTTGAGGTAGACTACTGTGGATTTGGTGAGTATGAGGTAGTCTGTAAGCTTTGTGAGTTTGAGGAGAACATTACTGTGGGTTTGGTGAGTTTGGCGTAGAAATTACTGTGGGTTGGGTGATTTTGAGATAGGCATTACTGTTGGTTTGGTGAGTTTGATGTAGTATTTACTGTGGGTTTGGTGATTTTGAGATAGGCATTACTGCTGGTTTGGTGAGTTTGACGTTGGCATTACTGTGGGTTCGGTGAGTTTGAGGTAGTCTTTACTGTGGTTTAGGTGAATATTAGGCAGAATTTACTCTAATGGGGATGGAACATTATGAGCTTAACTCTAATCAGTCATATCAGACACAGAATGACCCAGCATGTGCAGAAGCAATTTTTTCTGTGTGTCCGTCTGTGTGTGTGTGTGTGTGTGTGTATGTGTGTCCGTGTGAGAGTGAGTGTGTATCAGGTAGGTAGTGGTCCAGGTATGGTCTGTGCGGCTCCAGGTGTGCTGTTGACATTTTTATCAGGGTTCAATCAGCCTTGGAAAGGTTTTGTGCGCACACTCACACATGCACGCGCACACATATGCACGCATGCACACAGTTTTTTATTCACTCCAGCTATGCATCCAATCACAGCTTCAGTGACTTAATCGTCCCCCTGTTTCTGCACACACACACATGCACAGACACACACACACACGCACAGACACACACGCACAGACACACAGAAACAGACACACACACGGCGACAGCGTAAATCAAACGTCCAAATGTGACCGAGCTGATGACCACACTCTCCACCCTGCCTCTCTGATGACATCAGCTAACAGCCACATCCCAACAATTCTCCCTGAAGGGCCCCTCTGCTGACCAGGGCATCATAAGCCCGCTCAGGATGCAGGCGGCCCCTCCGCAGACCCTCCTCCCTAAATACTAGTGGCTCAAATCAAGGTCGTCGTCCCAAGACGGAGAGCCTTGGCCAAAGCGCTGGATTCACTACAGCCGGCCTCATCCAGCAGCACATTCTAAATTAGAATTCACGTTTCATCATGATTTGAATTTTGCATTTCTATGGAAACCACTATAACCTGGTACCATGTCATTTTAAAAGGATGACGAGTGGAATAAAAACAGTGACTTTATATGCCTTTGCTGTAAAAGGTGCACTGCAGAAATTAAGTTTGGATTATTTATTTTTTTGATGAGGAGTAAGAGAGAGGAGAAAATATATCAAAACAGGTAAATTACATGAAACAGGTATCTCTGGATATAAACATACACACACAGATTCATGGATGCACGCACACGCAGTCCTGAAGGTTAAAAAAAGCAGCCTCTAATGTTCAACACTGACATCTGATTGGCTGCTAGGGCTTATGGAATTCCATCTATTATCCTCCATGATAGGCTGCAACACTTCCGTCAACTACCAATGGAACTCCATACAATAAGGTCTGGGTAACATATACAGACACAATGTTGTGTGTGTGTGTTTATCCACATCTTGGTGTACATAGTTAAACATCAAAAAAATCGGTCGCCCCACGTTTGTTTGACTAATTGAGAAAATGCAATTTCCAACTCAGGGTTTAGGTTTAGGGGAAAAACGCTAAATTGGCCTAGTGTTAAAATTGGGGTTACAATCAGGTTTAGGCATTACTGTTTAGGGTTATGGGTGAGGGTTAGGCCTAGGGAATACTGAACATGGATTTCTGGGTTAGGGTTAGGTAGAAAAATGTGCGTTGCAACATTCAAAGCCTTTCTCTGTGTGTGTGAGTCCTCAACACGCTGGGAGCCAGCCGTGACAGACACATTTCACAGGTAGTCTTGTCTACTCTAGAGCCCATTCACAAACTCAACACGTCCTCATTGACCCTATTGACATTTCCCTAAGAGGCTTCCCCGTAACCACCCCGAAGGGACACTGTCCCAAAGAAATATATTTTAACAGTTTTCCCGAGTGTAGGCCTATACAGGGAACAAACTAGGAGGGGTCAAAGTTCATGCTAGTGAACTGATCTCTGATACCTCTATGAAAGCGCATATCTGTCCCCTGAGGCATTCTGGGATGCAACAGCCGTTAACTATTTTCAAATTACCTACAGACACTTGGGTTAACACGTGTGATTCACTAACACTTGTGGTGAAGTGCCATGAATGCACTTTAATCCCTTCGTACATTGTTAAAACGATTTTGTGAGTACACTAAATCTGTCTAAAAACATGTACTCTGGTTTAGTTAATACTAATGTATATATATTATATCTATCTGAGACCAAAATATCAATATATTTAACCCATACCTCAGGAATATCTGAAAGCAATGTCTGATTAGTATTTTGGATGCCAACAGTCATCAGGATCCTGGCATTTTATCAAGTTTTCATTAAATTGACAATTGGCTGATATGAACGGCTGCTATCAGGAGTCAGTAGGGAAGAACATTAAGTAAAAAATGGAGCCTTTATATTATGGTTATTCATTTGTATTGTTAATTTATTGATGTGTATTAATTAAATATAATTTAGGTGATTTAACTTTTCATGCTATTATCATGAAGTTGTCAGTTAATTTTCTGCAGGTAGCAAATTAACATTGATGAAAAGATAGATACATTACCCAATCATCACTAGAGATAGATTGATGTAACAAATGGGAAAGTAAATATGAAAACTTTTGAATGGCTGCTCAATTCTAAATATTGAATAGACATATAGGTTTTCTATTTGTTAAGCTATATTAATACATTTTAGAGTTGTATTTTGGGGTGACCCTAGGTAATCCCGTAGCCTGCTTCTCATTGATAATTCTATTCATGTGCATTTAAATTTAAGTCTTGACGGCGAGAAGCACGAAGACAGTAGCGCAATTTAACCATGACGGCCGCCAACTTGGTCCCATTCGATTCCTGACAGGGTATGTAAAATAGCCTGACTTTTACACTGAAGAGTCAACTAATTTTTTTTTACATAGTGTCAATTATAAAACAGGAATTGATCAACCACACCGCACATGGAGAAGATAATAGCGATGCATCAGTTAACTTCCGTGACAGAAATTACCTGTGGTCGGTCAGGCCCGCTTAGACAAAAAGGGTTTACGTAAAAAAAATTATGAATAGACCTAAATATCAGAGTACAAATTAGATCCCAAGTTAGGTCAATTGACCTTTAATTGGAATAACCTGAACCATAACCCCGAGTACCCATGGAGCCAGGTCAGATTTAATAAATGTATCAATCTATATTCCCCAACAAAATGAAATTGTATACTGCACAAATGTTAATTATATATTTTCATTATTATTATTGATGGTGTTTTTGCAAGACATTTACTCTCCATTTTGACCGCAGGCACATCGTTTTTTTTAGGAGAAAAAGATGGATTTGCGGATAGTTAAACAAGTACCCTCCACCCACAATATTTTATTTAACTTAAAGTTGTGCCAAAGTCATAAATGTACCACAATGCCAACTCCGCGACTCCCGGTGAGAATTTTTTGAAATCCTAAATACTTTAAATTAAGCGTGCACAATGGGCAATTTATGTTCCAAAAATACAAACATTCAATATTTGAAAGTCACAATTAACAAGCACTATAATCCGTGGAATAACAGTAAAATAATTCGTTCTTACTTGAATGGTTAAGACAGTTTCCCCTAGAATGTTCGTCGTTGCAAAACTTTCTCCAGAACTTCCAAAACGGGACCTGTCCGGTTCAGTCTTCTTTATCCTCGCTAAGAGACCAAATGTATGAACAACGGATCAAACAAGTAGGAGTATCCCCGGAAAATATACAAATTCCCCCTCCGTTAGTACACTTGGCACGGGAGTTCGTTTGTCGTTCACTGATTTCGCAACAAGTTGCACAGAAAAGTGTATCTGCCTATTCCAAAATAAGCCGCGCACGTCCCTTCTCCGTCCGGGATATCGGTCTCCGCACTCCCGTTCACCTTAGTTGAGCCACAGTTATTTTCTCCGCCGGCATACCCAAAAGGCAACAGGTGTAAAATAAAACAGTGATTATGCGATTACTTTTTTTTTTTTAAATACAAACGATTAGGCAACCCCCTCTGTTTTACGCAAACCCAAGATGAACACACGCGAAGTTGAGTATTCCAGTTCGGGAGGTGAAAAAAAATGTTCTCCGGACAGAGTGTGTGAAACAAAGAGTTGCGAGTCAAATCTGAACTTCGTTTTGAGGACTACAATTTGGAGACCAGACTACTCGCGTCCAACAAACACCAGGCGATCACACTCGGACCATGTAACCAAGAAGAGAAGTTTCACAGCAGCAACACCAAACAGCAGTGCATGAGTTTATCCAGACGTGTTTTCCTCTCCTTCGAGTATGCGTTTCATTAATAAAGCCCCATGTACACTCCAGTCGCCCGCGGCAGGCCGTGTGTCTGGCAGCGGTGGGTGAAGTCTAGCACGGGCCGTCTTGTGGCTGTATACGGTTAACGTTAAGCGGCGGAAAGCGGAAAGCCTGACAAATTTTAACTTCACAGTCCTTCTTCAACCGGTGTTTGACTTGAGAGAGAGAGAGATTGAATGAGTTGAGCAGAGTTTTGTGCGCCTGCAGTCGACATCTGTCTTCTACGGGCTAATACCTTAGCGAACAGGGATTCATCCAGAGTACTGAGCAACTCCCACAGGACAGAGAGACGGACAGACAAAATGAAATGACAAACTGTTGTTATTTGACAGTCCACAATTTCTTTGTTATTTTGCCTCTCTGAAGGTTCAAGCACTGTTTAATTCAGCATATTGTAAATTGTTAATTCAATTTAGAATAGTGTCTTTTAAAATACCCATTTAGCGGTGTTGTGTAATGCAGTGGACACAAAAAAATCTGGTAAAAATAAATCAGTAAAGCGCTATAAACTTCCAACGCATTTTGGGTAAACCCTTGTCCAGAAAAAACATTTCAAATGACACAACATCACTGTATAAACTGTATATATATATATATATTCAATCTACACAGACCTTCCTCTGACTCAGTGCATCTGATCTAACCCTCCAGGATGTCATGATTGTCTGTTATCAGATAGAACCGGCTCAAAGGACTAACACAGGGAGTTGTAATGTGTTCATCCAATAGTTGGTCTGATGAAAGTAGGCTATTGTTCTTTCTAACTTTAAAGACCAGGTGGAGTATGAACAGCATACGCACGCACACACACATACATACACACACACACACACGCGTACATTGTGTGGACGTACTACGTAAACTGGTTTGAAAGCAGACAGTAGACAGTCATCCACACATGCCAGGTTCAACACAAGAGGGTTGGGACTGAACAGTCTAGTAAGTGACTTACCAGCATGACCCACAGACCAGTCATCGGGTGGGTTTCTGCTCTAGTCTGTTACCAGCACGACCCACAGACCAGTCATCGGGTGGGTTTCTGCTCTAGTCTGTTACCAGCACGACCCACAGACCAGTCATCGGGTGGGTTTCTGCTCTAGTCTGTTACCAGCACGACCCACAGACCAGTCATCGGGTGGGTTTCTGCTCTAGTCTGTTACCAGCACGACCCACAGACCAGTCATCGGGTGGGTTTCTGCTCTAGTCTGTTACCAGCACGACCCACAGACCAGTCATCGGGTGGGTTTCTGCTCTAGTCTGTTACCAGCACGACCCACAGACCAGTCATCGGGTGGGTTTCTGCTCTAGTCTGTTACCAGCATGACTCACAGAACCTCTTACCCCTCTATCTCTACACCTCTTTACAACTCTCTCTCCTCACCCCTTCACCCCTCTACATCTACACCTCTTTATCCCTGTACCTCTACACCTCTGTACAGCTCTAACCCACTCCTTCACCACTCTCCTTCTTCCCCCCTCCAGGCCACCCCTCTACCACTCCTCTACACCCCTCCACCCCTTCAACCTATCCCTCATATATATCCCTCTATTCCTCCACCCCTTCAACCTATCCCTCATACATATCCCTCTATTCCTCCACCCCTTCAACCTATCCCTCATATATATCCCTCTATTCCTCCACCCCTTCAACCTATCCCTCATACATATCCCTCTATTCCTCCACCCCTTCAACCTATCCCTCATATATATCCCTCTATTCCTCCACCCCTTCAACCTATCCCTCATATATATCCCTCTATTCCTCCTGCCCTTCAACCTATCCCTCATATATATCCCTCTATTCCTCCACCCCTTCAACCTATCCCTCATATATATCCCTCTATTCCTCCACCCCTTCAACCTATCCCTCATATATATCCCTCTATTCCTCCTGCCCTTCAACCTATCCCTCATATATATCCCTCTATTCCTCCACCCCTTCAACCTATCCCTCATATATATCCCTCTATTCCTCCACCCCTTCAACCTATCCCTCATATATATCCCTCTATTCCTCCTGCCCTTCAACCTATCCCTCATATATATCCCTCTATTCCTCCTGCCCTTCTGCCGATCTCTCCTTCCCTCCATCCTACCTCTTGATTCCTTGGCCCTTGCTGTCAGTTCTTTTAAGTATCGCTAACCTCTGACCTACGTTCTTTCATTCTTTGCTTTCCTTCTCCTGACAGAGAATAGTTTCATTATAATATTTCTGCTGTATTTCCAGTAAGAGGCTGGATACTATCCTTACCTGCAGTCTGGGTGTCCTCACCACTGATGAAGACAGACACTGATTCCTAAGGATTGGATTCTTTTTTTCCTTCCCTATATTTCTCTCTACTGTCCCTCTCTCACTCTCTACAGTTGAAACACTGTTTAAAGGCACAGGAAGTAAAAGGCTCTCCTCTACCTCCAACCTGTCAGAACCTGTATTAACGCAGAATCACCACTCTCTCACTCTCTGCCTCCTTCTCTCACTCCTTCTCCTTCTCTCTCTTTTTTCTCTTTTACCCCACAGGTAAGGGAAGGACCTTCATGTCCCAACCTATGAGGACTAAAGAGGGAGAGTGACTGGAAGAGAGGGAGAGAGAGGGAGGCAGGAGAGAGATGGGCGGAGGGAGAGAGAGAGCAGGAGAGGGAGGGAGGGAGACAAAGAGAGAGAGTGAAGGAGAAGTCTTTCAATGACCCGCTTAAGGATCTCTTCAGTTCCAGTGTTGGCTTTGTCCTTCACAGTTCCTCAACTCCAGTGTTGGCTTTGTCCTTCACAGTTCCTTAGTTCCAGCGTTGGCTTTGTCCTTCACAGTTCCATTTTTGGCTTTGTCCTTCACAGCTCCTAAGTTCCAGAGTTGGCTTTGTCCTTCACAGTTCCTCAGTTCCAGTGTTGGCTTTGTCCTTCACAGTTCCTCAGTTCCAGCATTGGCTTTGTCCTTCACAGTTCCTCAGCTCCAGTGTTGGCTTTGTCCTTCACAGTTCCTCAGTTCCAGCATTGACCTATGTTCTTCACAGTTCCTCAGCTCCAGTGTTGGCTTTGTCCTTCACAGCTCCTAAGTTCCAGTGTTGGCTTTGTCCTTCACAGTTCCTCAGTTCCAGTGTTGGCTTTGTCCTTCACAGTTCCTCAGTTCCAGCGTTGGCTTTGTCCTTCACAGTTCCTCAGCTCCAGTGTTGGCTTTGTCCTTCACAGTTCCTCAGTTCCAGCATTGACCTATGTTCTTCACAGTTCCTCAGCTCCAGTGTTGGCTTTGTCCTTCACAGCTCCTAAGTTCCAGTGTTGGCTTTGTCCTTCACAGTTCCTCAGTTCCAGTGTTGGCTTTGTCCTTCACAGTTCCTCAGTTCCAGCGTTGGCTTTGTCCTTCACAGTTAGTTTTGTCCCCTACGGTGTCTCCATTGAATAGGATGCACCAGTCAGGGTGCTGTTATGGACGGTGGTGACATCAGTTATACCTGCTCAGATAAGAGCATCTGCTAAATGACTCAGACACACCAGGAGGCACGTCTCCCCGCCTAAAACAAAGACACCGCACACACGCCCTCACACAAACATGCGTGAGCGCACACATGCAACAATGCACACACAGCCAGTTGCTAGCTATGACATCATCCACCCATTCGGCCAGACTGAAGCATCTTCAGAGGTCATCTACTCAGCCTAACCACACGCCTCCACGGTCCTCTAAACACTGTGTGTGTGTGTTTAGAGGTCATCTACTCAGCCTAACCGCACGCCTCTACGCTCCTCAAAACACTGTGTGTGTGTGTGTGTGTATGTGTGTTTAGAGGTCATCTCCTCAGCCTAACCACACGCCTCCACGCTCCTCTAAACACTGTGTGTGTGTGTTTTATGTGTGAGAGAGGCTGAGAGGAATTTCTCAAAATTGTTCAGAAAAACTATCTAAAAATACAAAAAAGGGCTAAGAAAAAAAAAGCAACGTTCCTTCCCTGTTCCGCACTCTGTCTTCCTATGGATATGGTGTTATTTCGGGATATTTGCTCTTTTCATTTTCTTTTCACCCTCGCTCTCTCACTTTCTCCCCCTCCTTGTCTTCCAATCAGTGCGTTTTTGGCCGCCATGGCTGAAACCACATCATTTCCACGCCCACACACAAGCCCTTCTTATCCCGGCAAAAAAATCCATGAACAGGGATAGAAAGACGGTCAGAAAGAGAGAGAGCGGTAGAGGGAGAGAAGAGAGAGAGGGAGAGAAGAGAGAGAGAGGGAGAGAAAGGTGACTATATATACATTTTAAGCAGTGTGTCATGCCAGGCAGCATCCAGTGGTTCAGACCTGGGTATCCAAGAAGTCTCCCCAGGTATGTTAACACACGCAGACCAAATTCTGATATTTTTCTCACTAATCGGTCTTTTGATGAATTGCATCAGATTTCTCACATACAATATTTTCCCGGGCTAATCTGATTTCGTCAAAAGATAAATTTCTCTGGAAAATAAATCCTGAATTTGACTGTAAGCCAGCGGCCTCCCGCTCCGCCCTCTTGGCCTGACCGGATTGGTTTAACTACACCCTTAACTGACTGGATTGGTTCAACCCCGCCCCAGACTGACTGGATTGGTTCAACCCCGCCCCAGACTGACTGGATTGGTTTAACCCCGCCCCAGACTGACTGGATTGGTTTAACCCCGCCCCAGACTGACTGGATTGGTTTAACTACACCCTTAACTGACTGGATTGGTTTAACCCCGCCCCAGACTGACTGGATTGGTTTAACCCCGCCCCAGACTGACTGGATTGGTTTAACCCCGCCCCAGACTGACTGGATTGGTTTAACCCCACCCCAGACTGACTGGATTGGTTTAACCCCACCCCAGACTGACTGGATTGGTTTAACTACACCCTTAACTGACTGGATTGGTTCAACCCCGCCCCAGACTGACTGGATTGGTTTAACTACACCCTTAACTGACTGGATTGGTTTAACCCCGCCCCAGACTGACTGGATTGGTTTAACTACACCCTTAACTGACTGGATTGGTTTAACCCCGCCCCAGACTGACTGGATTGGTTTAACCCCGCCCCAGACTGACTGGATTGGTTTAACCCCGCCCCAGACTGACTGGATTGGTTTAACCCTGACCCAGACTGACTGGATTGGTTTAACCCCGCCCCAGACTGACTGGATTGGTGTAAACCCTTTATGACCGGATGACAGCACCGTCACATAAATCTTCCCCTTGCCTGGCGGGGTGGTCGGGGGTGTGTCCTCTGCGACTCTGTTTGGGGGCGGTAGGCAAACTGCAATGGGTCCAGGGTGACCGGTATCACGTAGGGGATGTTGTACCCGACCAGCAATGGCAGACTGGCACAAGGGGAGAGGTTAGGCATGACCACAAACACCTGAGGAAATGAGACAAATAGAAGATAGGAAGCCACGTGTTTTGGGAGGAGAAATGCCTGGGCCACGGGAACTAACACCATCCTGGCCTCCTGTCTCAGCGCTCGGCTGGAGTTGGCCCGGGCCGCGTGGATCCTCCTGGAAGGGAGTTCTCTCTGAGGTGAGACCTCCACAGGGGGCAAATGCTTGGAAATTTGCACATTGGCACGGTGGCTTTTCTTCTTCTTCTAGCTAGCTGGGCGGTGCTCAGGCTCTTGGCACGCAGTCCTCTCTGGGCAGAACCGTTTCTGTAGCTCTGCTTGTAACCCTGTGGAATCACAACGATACAACCATGTTTCTGTGTTGTTCTACCTCATGTTGGATCCTGGATTCTTCTGTAATTACAAACCATTTTACCCAGACATTTTGCTTGCTTAATCTTTCAGAGAGCTGTGATCCAGAGCAAGTAGCTTGCAGTCCGGGTATTCAAGGTATATACAGCAGCCACATTATGTCCACCACAGGAACCTGGTACTACAGGAAAGGGTCTTATCACAGTGGCAACTAATAACAAGATACACACAAACATTCAAACACACACACACACACACAAACACTGATCACTGAGAATGGAGCAGCATCTTCAAAATAGAGCCTTTGCCAAGCATGAGCTTTGTCCCCAAACAAATCTGCACGGCTCACAGCTGGAAAAACTGCCGAATCTCAGAAGAAAGACCCTACCCCTGACCGAACCAGGCTCTACGGTCAGATGTCTTCACGAGAGTACAGGAGAGATGCTCTCAGATTTTGAGTGTAAGATGTGTGTAAGCGAATCAACGTTATTCTCATAGCCTTTGCTCTTGCTCTTCTTCACCATGATTCAGTAGAACACTATGTCAACCAGGATTAAAGAGGAAGTATCTGTTGACATCAGCTGGTAATGCTCACATTTACAACCCCCCCCCTCCCCCCGGCACGACATTGATATAAACATATGACAAGTCCTGCCCAAGAGTCTTTAAGAGCTGTGAGATCATGGTCCTTGGGGTCTCGAAGTACCCCCTTATCACTGGAGATCAGCTATCAGTGCTATCATGGGGTGATTTAATCTAATGCCTTAACCATGCTATCCTCAGATAAGTGATTTTGGAAAATATAATTCTGCAGCAAGTTTACAGGACTGCTGTGAATGGGGCATGTCGTACTACCAACCACGACCCACTGGTCACAACTCTCACATACAAACACCGACACACACACAGAGACAGAAGATGTAACTGTCCCCCCCGTGAAGGAGAAGATGTAGCTCTGTCCCCCCCGTGAAGGAGAAGATGTAGCTCTGTCTCCCCCTGTGAAGGAAAGATGTAGCTCTGTCTCCCCCTGTGAAGGAGATGTAGCTCTCTCTCCCCCATCGAAGGAGAAGATGTAGCTCTGTCCCCCCCGTGAAGGAGAAGATGTAGCTCTGTCTCCCCCTGTGAAGGAAAGATGTAGCTCTGTCTCCCCCTGTGAAGGAGATGTAGCTCTCTCTCCCCCATCGAAGGAGAAGATGTAGCTCTGTCCCCCCCGTGAAGGAGAAGATGTAGCTCTGTCTCCCCCTGTGAAGGAAAGATGTAGCTCTGTCTCCCCCTGTGAAGGAGATGTAGCTCTCTCTCCCCCAGCGAAGGAGAAGATGTAGCTCTGTCCCCCCCGTGAAGGAGAAGATGTAGCTCTGTCTCCCCCTGTGAAGGAGATGTAGCTCTCTCTCCCCCAGCGAAGGAGAAGATGTAGCTCTGTCTCCCCCTGTGAAGGAGAAGATGTAGCTCTGTCTCCCCCTGTGAAGGAGATGTAGCTCTCTCTCCCCCAGCGAAGGAGAAGATGTAGCTCTGTCTCCCCCTGTGAAGGAGAAGATGTAGCTCTGTCTCCTTCAAGAGGAGTAGCGACATCAGGGCGTCAGGGCGTTCTTTCTCCCCAGTCTTGTCCCATCTTGACTGTGTGTGTGTTACTGTACATTGCATGTTTGTGTAGATGTGTGACTTTGTGTATGTGTGTGTGTGTTTAACAACACCACATGTAGAGACAGTAAATGGGTGAAAAAAACTAAGCCAGTGAATAGGGCAGATAACATGTTTATATACAAAGGTTCAATACAATAATACAACAAAACTCAGAAAACTGCTTTTATACAGAAATAAATCTCCAGCGATACTTCAGTTTTCACAAAGACGGACAAAAAGAACAAACATTTCTCTTAAAAATGTAAATAAAAAAGAGTGAAAGCAGATTTTTACTGAAGTTGATTTGTGTAAAATTAAGCAGGGGTTCTCCACACTGATTTCCATTCAATCAAACACACTTTGCAGGATTTACGCAGTAACCTTTTCTACTGGTGAAATCATCTATCACACTTGGTGATAGATTACTTCATCTTCCCCTCTGGGGGTACTGTACAGAAACCTACACATGCGACCAGGGCAAACTCCTCAGTGTGTGCCCTGACTGTTCAGAAATAGACGTTTGTGGGCATGGGATAAATATTGTGAATAAAGAGACTGCGTAAACATGGTCATTGAGGGTTTGAATGAACAGCTGCCTGAGATGGTTGAACTTTACACAGTAAAAGGAGTTCTGGGACTCAGGATCGCTGGGAGAGACACCAGGAAGTGTACAATGAAGAGCACTACAAAGCGGCCAAATATGTGTACTAAAGCAGGGATCAAGTGTGTGAACTAAATCAGGGATCAAGTGTGTGAACTAAAGCAGGGATCAAGTGTGTGAACTAAAAGGTACTGTCAAGATGGCTGTTTTAAAAACAAATCAAAAGTTTGAGAATGCATCTGGGAGGAATCTATCCTCAGAACAGAATCGTAGGAGATCCCTTTTATTGTACCAGTAGTCTTACTGAGTCTTTCCAATTAAAACCACTGGTTTATTGTACCAGTAGTCTTATGGAGTCTTTCCAATTAAAACCACTGGTTTATTGTACCAGTAGTCTTATGGAGTCTTTCCAATTAAAACCACTGGTTTATTGTACCAGTAGTCTTACTGAGTCTTTCCAATTAAAACCACTGGTTTATTGTACCAGTAGTCTTATGGAGTCTTTCCAATTAAAACCACTGGTTTATTGTACCAGTAGTCTTACTGAGTCTTTCCAATTAAAACCACTGGTTTATTGTACCAGTAGTCTTACTGAGTCTTTCCAATTAAAACCACTGGTTTATTGTACCAGTAGTCTTATGGAGTCTTTCCAATTAAAACCACTGGTTTATTGTACCAGTAGTCTTACTGAGTCTTTCCAATTAAAACCACTGGTTTATTGTACCAGTAGTCTTACTGAGTCTTTCCAATTAAAACCACTGGTTTATTGTACCAGTAGTCTTATGGAGTCTTTCCAATTAAAACCACTGGTTTTAAAAGGGGTTCCAGACCAGAGGCCGTGACCACCTATGCAAAATGTCGATTTAGTGGTCAACTGATCATTTCCTCCTGGAATATGACTTTGGATTGGGTTTACTGTCTTGCTGGACGATTAACTTGTTGCTACATTTTTACCTTGTAGCAAAGGCAACCAGGAGTTTGGCCATAACATCCTGGTACAGGGTAAAGTTTGCAATGCCGTTGATGCTAAGAGTAAGAAAACCAGCCCTATAGCATGTAAGATGGGTTATTTCATGCCTATCACATCCCGGTTCTGACCCAGTACTGTAAGGCACACTTTCATGGTGTCTGATAACAGCACTGGACCTGGGTTTCACTTTGAATTGCACGCATATGAACAGACCAGATCAATCACTGACATCAATAGAGGACCATCGTTCTACTCATTCTGTTTCTATGAACTTCATCTTATCCACCACATCAAAAGTCCTCCAATCACACTGTCCTCTATTGAAATTCTTGGCATCATCAGACGACACAAACACAAAGAGGAGGAAGGATCATAACCCCCTGAATATACACTCTGACCATGTCACAAATAACAGCCTATTCCCCATGTAGGTCTTCAGTTGAATGTAGTACACTAAGTAGGAAATAAGTTACCATTTAGGACGCAGTTTTAAAAAAAAGTACACATCCATAATTACATTAGAATCACACACTTTATCGCCAGGCTGCGAAAAACACCAGTTATCAACCCCGAAACCAAATCCTGGACAAAAAAAGAAAACCATAGTAAACACTTCAAAACTGAGAGACCGGATAGTAACAAGGAAGACATTTTATAAACCACACATTAAACAAAATATGTTTTGAGAAAGTGTTAACACCTTTAGTTTTTGACACTTGAAACATATTAGCGTTTAGGCTAGTTCTGAACTACAAACTCTGTTGTAATTGTTTTACAAAGACAAAAGTGGATGTGGGATTAGGAGTTTGGAAGCCATTTTGTTAAGACGGATCTTTCCTTCTCCTCAGACACTGTGCAAATCCTTACAGGTGTCAATATCTTTCAACTCATTTATTTATAAATATATATATTTATGTATTTCCATATACTTTAGAAAAAACATGTTAGGTTTTCTCTACCTATGGAAAGACTGCTGCGTTAAATTCTGTACATCTTCCAATGAAAAGAGAGAGAGAGAGATATTAAATATTCACCAAAAAGGGACCCTAGGTAGAGTGCAGACATGGTTAAACATCTCCACATAGGGGGACCTGGACAGTTTCAAATCAGACTCACCTGTTCAAATGCCAAAGCCTTTTAGCTCACTAACAGGACAGGTGATAGGTGGCCCTGCATTTACTAGGACTGTGTTTGGTGGCACACCTGGAACAAGGAGCTGACCTAGGAAACAGATGTCTACGCTTTCCACCTTTCCCCTCTGTCATTTCTCCATCCCTTTCTCACACCTCCTCCTCTCTTTTTTCATCCATCCATCCGCCCAGCCGCTAACACTCTGGTGAGGTTTACAGGGAGCATCAGATGGGGAAAGCAGAGGGAGCCTCCACCTCACACGTACACGGGTCCGCTTCCCAAATCACACCCTGTTTTCTGCGAAGTGCACTACTTTTGACCGGGGCGACACAAGCAAGGGGGCAGGGTGTCATTTGGGACACGCTTTGTTTTGCTAATGTGTCTCCGACACACTGGGTTCTGTCGGGCCCTCTGCCAGTGTGGCCAGAACAAACATTAAAGAGAATCCTCTGGGTCTAATAGTCCAGAAATAATTACAAAATCACATCACTATGTTTTTGTTAGAATATCCGATTGTCAAATGTATGCAGTGCGTTTTCTTTTTTTTTCGGGGGGGTGGGGGGGTTATGAAATAAGCACTGCCTTAACACTCCCAAACACACTTCTATAATGCATCGTGTCTTTTTTATACCAGTCGTATTTAGACAAACACAACGTGTGTGTGTGTGTGTGTGTGTGTGTGTGTGCTGTATCACTGGGCTCTAAGCTCGAGAAAGGGACTTTCCACACAATCTTCTGGTGCGTGATTAAAGCTTAAAACTGAAGATAACCTACAATCAGAGAGATCCTCAAGCCCAATGGAATGACACACACACACACACACACAGACAGACACAGACACACACAGAGACACACAACACACATGTTGAGATCTGTGTGTGTGAGTCACTAGGCCAGACCTGTTCCTAGTTATGACAGCTTTTCTTGTCCGTCTTTGCTCTGTTTTCTTAAGGAGGTCTCTGGAGGGTCCTGCTCTAGCTGCTTCTACAGAGGCCCTGGTCCAGCCCAGCTTACTGTGTGTCTGTGTGTGTGTGTGTGCATCTGTGTGTGTAAGATTGTGTGTTTGGTTGGGAGTACGTGTGTGAGATACAGTGTGTGTATATGTGTGTGTGCGTGCCCGGAAATACTATGTGACTAAGTGTGTGTAGGTCTCTGGGGTGTCCTCTGCTGCTGTCTCAGAAAAAGCCACCTGGTCGGAGGGGGGTTGAATATGGAGGTCTAAGGAGGAGGGGGGTTGAATATGGAGGTCTACGAAGGAGGGGGGTTGAATGTGGAGGTCTACGAAGGAGGGGGGTTGAATATGGAGGTCTACGAAGGAGGGGGGTTGAATGTGGAGGTCTACGAAGGAGGGGGGTTGAATATCGAGGTCTAAGGAGGAGGGGGGTTGAATATGGAGGTCTACGAAGGAGGGGGGTTGAATATGGAGGTCTACGAAGGAGGGGGGTTGAATATGGAGGTCTACGAAGGAGGGGGGTTGAATATGGAGGTCTACGAAGGAGGGGGGTTGAATATGGAGGTCTAGGCAGGAGGGGGGTTGAATGTGGAGGTTTACGAAGGAGGGGGGTTGAATATGGAGGTCTAAGGAGGAGGGGGGTTGAATATGGAGGTCTACGAAGGAGGGGGGTTGAATATGGAGGTCTAAGGAGGAGGGGGGTTGAATATGGAGGTCTACGAAGGAGGGGGGTTGAATATGGAGGTCTACGAAGGAGGGGGGTTGAATATGGAGGTCTACGAAGGAGGGGGGTTGAATATGGAGGTCTACGAAGGAGGGGGGTTGAATGAGGACGTCTAGGCAGAGCTCAGGATATGCGGCAGCGCTAAACCCATCATCACAGGAAATCGTTTTTGGGAAATAGAACCACAATTAGGAATTTGCAACATCCATATGAAAAAAAGGATCTAATGTTCTCGTTAGCCCGTTCGCAACACTAGCTCCGCTCTCTGACTGGTTCAACCAATCACACACCTTTCTTCCAACACCTGAAAAAAAAAATCTCCTGCGCACTAAAATCTCCTGCGCATGAAAACCTGGGACATTGTGCTTCGTGTAGCACTCACACAAACACACACACACACAGACTAGACCTGCATATTGTGTGGTGTACTGGTGAGATACTACTTACCCACGGATGATGACAGAGAAAATAGAGACAGAAAAACAGAGAAAGGAAGTTACCCAGGGAGGGCGTAGAGGGTCACGGTGAGCGTTCCAAAGAATGTGGAAGTTGATATGTGTTCAGAGCTGATATAAAACAGGCTATAAACCACGCTGGTCGTCAAGATGTCCGCCACACTGATAAGACTGGCAGACTAGTGCTGTCAGGGCGGTGGAGTAGCAATGTTTGCCAATCGTGAAGATGTCCGCCACACTGATAAGACTCCTGTCGCGGTGCCACGGGATAATAACTTTCCAGAATTTTCCAGGAACGGATTGACACAAGGGGACACCCTGTCGGGTAGCATCTTACACCTCAGTGAGGTGAGAGGTGACAGGACGCCCCCCCCCCCCCCCCCCCCACTACAACCATGTAAGGAAAACACCTCTTCTCAAAGATTGTCAGTGTTCCGGATGGAATGGGTTGGACTGGGTTTAAAAGGACAAAGCTCAGAAAGATAACGAAAGGTACCCAAAGATGACAAAAACCTTCCTCGGTGAGGTCACTGCCACCAAGGCTAAGAACGAACGGTGGTCGAGCCAGCTTCACAAAGCCTGGGGACAAGGTTAATCGTCTGGCAGTCTGCTCTGCCATGTGGGACTCCGTGGGTTGTAAACCCTCTCAACTAAAGGAATCACTGTACAGTCCAGGATTCGTGACCCCCTGGGGCAGGTCTGACAGAGCAGACTACCTTACGAGAAATTCTCTTTCCTTGCCAAAATTCTAAATACTGGTATTAAAAGCAAATGTTGCAAATATGTAACACTGTAATGAAATGCGGCTTAAAAAATGGTTGAACACCATAAAAAGAAAAAAAAGAAACCTACGTTTTGGCACTTTCCCAAGGGACTTGTGTCTTGACTTGTGACTCAAAGATAAAAGACCTGTGTTTGAACTGAGTCAAATACAAGGAACTTGACTCTGACACAAACTTTAGTGACTTGACAACATCATTGGTTATCACCCCTCTGCAGAACACAGAGCAGGCGCTCGTGAGAACTGACAGGGTTACGGACACAGAATGGAGGGCAAAGTTAGATGAAAACGCTTACTGATAAGTCTGGGATAATAAACTGTGGAATATTACGAGAAAGCCTCCTAATGTAAATGGTTCTTGGAGTGGTAATAACCTGGAATCTATTGTAAGTGTGCTGGTGATATGATGTTTAGTCTAGTGAATGATCGCAGGCTTGTCTGTCAAAGAAATCTGATGACAATCTTGGAGCAAAATTATTCCCAATTGTAAGACTGAGAAAAGTATATTAAAAATACCTTTTGACGTTTTTAATTCTATGTGCATTTACGGTAAAACATTTCCTGAGAGCTTTTTGTTTTGGAGATAAGAGGTTTTCATCTGACAGCAACACATCGATAGGCACCGTTTGGATATATAAGCATTAGTCTAGACAGGAGGAGTTAGTTATGTCGTTGTAAGAGAAAGAGGCCATTATTTCACGGTGGAAAGTTCTGGGGTTAAATGAGTAGTGTGTGAATTTAGAAAGACTCTGAAACAAACAGTGTTAAGCCACAGGAATGGCATTCTGTCTGTCAGTCAGTCAGTCTGAGGTGTGTGTGTGTGTGTGTGTGTGCGTGTGCACATGTTTAGTAAGTGTTAGGCATGTCATACTAAACACACTTACTAAACATGTGCACACACACACACACACACACACACACACAAACACAGCCCGGTGAGAAGAACCATTAACTGCCGGGGAGATGAACGAACAGGGTAGAGAAAAATACAGGAGAGATGTTGAGGGAAGAGACAGAGAGGAAACAGAGTCAGACGAAGAGAGGATGAAAGAAGGAGGTGGAGGAGGGAGAGAGAAAACGAGAGAGATAGCACACAACAGGCAGAAGTGGAGGCAGTGAGAGGAAGGAGGGAGACAGAGGCAGTGAGAGACAGGGGAGAGACAGAGGCAGTGAGAGACAGGGGAGAGACAGAGGCAGTGAGAGGAAGGGGAGAGACAGAGGCAGTGAGAGGAAGGGGAGAGACAGAGGCAGTGAGAGACAGGGGAGAGACAGAGGCAGTGATAGGAAGGGGAGAGACAGAGGCAGTGAGAGGAAGGGGAGAGACAGAGGCAGTGAGAGACAGGGGAGAGACAGAGGCAGTGAGAGGAAGGGGAGAGACAGAGGCAGTGAGAGGAAGGGGAGAGACAGAGGCAGTGAGAGACAGGGACTGACGACAACCAAGTCCTATCAGTTGAACATCCACAGATAAAAAAGGACTCAACTGCGAACTCTCACACACTGAGCTATCACACAGCGTTCTGGTCAAAGACCGGAGCCGTGGAAAAAAGAATAAGGTTCAATGCTGGGGGTCAGAGTGAGCCGAGCTATCTATCCAATCAATATCACACACAAAGGAGCGCTCGACCGCAGACCCCCGCTGGAGTGAACAGCGAAGTGTAAGCCATGGTTCCCGTCAATCGATGGCACCTGCCGCCGTGGACAGAGGTGGCGGAACAATGACTCCCAGCTTCAGACCAGACAGACAGTCTCAGGTTTTGTTTTTCACCAGAGTACCATGGCGTCCGCTGGTCAATAGGAGTGCCCTGACCAGGGGATAGAGGGCGGTGATTAGAACACACCCAGAACCTCTGTCACATTCAGCTGGGAGGAAAAGAGCCATGAGTGGATCTATTAAGAACGTGTGACCCCATTAGAGGAGATGGGGGGGGGGGGGGGGGGGAGGTGGAGAGAGAGGGGGAGGGAAAGAGAGGAGAGAGGGAGAAGAAAGGGAGACGACTAGAGAGGAAAACAAAGAGGGGGAGGAAAAGAAAGAGGAAGAGAGAGGGGTGAGGGAGAAAGAGAGAAAGAGGGAGGATGAGAGAGAGAGAGCGAGAGAAAGGATGTTTTTGACAAGCCACATAAGCCACTTCTCCAACTAAAGACCCCCCCCCAGGAAACAGCTCCATGACCCCTGTGTCTAGTAGGACTGACAGAACCAAACTGGGAGAAGAAAAAGGGTACCTGGGTAACTGATTGTCAGGTGAAAAGGCAGGTGCAGTGACATCACATCCCACAGGAGGTCACGCAGTGTCCAGACACACCGCCTACATGGTCTCGTTAGGCCTCGGAATCGTCTGGGGGGTCCATGAGCTTGCTCGGCTAAACACAATCCACCGCACCCTAGAGGTGGGCTAAGAGCTCTGACCACTGCAGGAAGTCCCGTGTGACAAGACGGGTGGTACCCTAGTCACTCGAGTGGACGAGTTGTGACCAAGAGTAGGGCACTGAATAGGGAATAGGGTTGGATTTGGGCCGTAGCCTTCCCGTGGTTTTCAGCAGGCCAGAAGACTCCCCGGTATAGTTATTCCCCGTTTGCACCCACATTATGGCTGCGCCCGTTGTGGTACTCCCGGCCAAAGGCAGTGCACTACAAAGAACATACGTTGACATTTGGATCACGCATCATTTGAGCCTTTCAACAGATGCCAAAATTTTGCAAGACGGATGGATCAAATTAAAAAACTGTCATAATCACAAACAACAAAAACTGTCCAGCACTGGAAAAGCAAAGACAGCAGCAGCAAAAAGAAAGACGACATCCTCATGTTATAGTCAAAGGCAATTTAAATCCATATTCCCAGATCTCAGATGTACAGGACATAAGCGAAAGCTGTAATATTCTAATGGCATAAGAACACTCAGACTGGACTACTCAGAACATTGCAAAATAAAGGCCCATGGTGACCGGTTGCCAAAAACAAGGGAAACACCGTGGTATCCCTTGGTAACCGGTGTTTCACTTTTTTAGAGCCCATTGGCCTTACAATCTCCCTGTCACATCAGGGATTCAACGTTGGGCGGTTTAGACGCGGTGAAGAGGTCCATGGAACGCAGGCCGTGGGGATGGGAAGACGCAAGGCCAAAAACCCTGATCTAACAAACCCCATGTAAAACGCAGTGTTTTATCTCTTACAGGGGGGCCAACAATGTGGTGTCAGATTTTTCCGCGTAACATTTAGAAATAGTGCTAAATGCTGCGTCTAAGCTGGTAGCCTAGCTAGCATACAGAATTGTGGTGGCAGTCAGTCGTTTTTAGCTGAGACTCAGTGGATAGGAGATGATGACGAGGACACATTTTGGGTTAACAAGCCTTGTTTTCCAATTCTTACCTCAACATAGTTTGATATTATACATTGAGAAAATAGTTGGTTGATGCTGCTGGAGATTAATGAGGAGATTCAGGGTCGTTTCCACAACATTCCTGTGGTTTTGGTCGAATTCCATTGACCTCTTCACGGCATCGAAGGGTTGACCACACCTCAGTGACACATGGACAAGCAATTCTTTATGAAACCAGGACAAAAAAAAAACACCATTCTCAACCCTTTCACTCAACTGGACCCACAGAATCGTTATTTTGGAGGGACGACCCTGATATTTGCCATTTTAATAATAATCCAGGAAAGAAATAATTAACGAATGTCTTTTTTTGTCTTGGAAGAATCCTTCCGAAGCTAAACATGTTTACCACGACTCCAGATCCATCGCTCAGGAGAGGTTCAAAAAGCCCTTCTCAATCAAACCAGTTCAGACCCAGAGAAAGGATTGTTGTACCAATCACTGTCTATAAATCAGTCATCCGTCCCAAGAGAGAACGGGAGACAGGCAGGAATAAAGGACGGGAATACATGGAGCCTCCATCTCTCTCTCTCTCTCTCTCCATCACTCTCTCCGCCAGACGGCACACGGCCATTGCACGGTCATCACGACTCCTCCAGGGCGTTGACCACCTGCTCCAGGATGTCGGGGCAGTGGTCAGCGATCTGCTGCAGGACACAGTTGGCGTAGTCCTGGAGCTCCGTGCTCTCCCTCTCGCAGGCCTCCATCTCCGACTCCAACTGAAGGGGGGGGGGAGACGGAAAGGTTAGAAACGTGTAGGTTCTAACGCAACGGGTCAGGAAGTGGGAACACGGAGACATGATTAGCCAAACCCTCGCTAGGAGACAGCCGGACGGTTTTACAAGCAAAAAGAGTAGATGTTTCTGGGTTTCTAAACAGATGGCCTCGCTGTTCAATGGAGAGTGAAGGACCTCCAGAGAAGTACGCCAGTCTGAATAGCCTTAAGGGGGAAATACATACTTTCACACATGGACTGTTTTCAATATTTTTTGTGCTTTTAGTTGATTTTTGCATGATATTTTTTTTAAAATCTTTATACAGATGCAGGATTTCTGTAAAGTCCTGCGTTTCAGGGGGAAGGTTACCAGGGCCATATATCTACCCAGACCTGGCCTTCTGCCACTGCGTAGCCCCCACAGAACAGTTTCGGGGGAGGTGAGGGGAGTCACATGAGTGCAAATCTAGTGAAAGAGGATGTGCAGGAAGAAAAGCAACCGAGGGATCTAGAAAAGTGAGTTGACAATACCCCTCAAACACTGTGGTCCGTTCAGCTCCTCCCTATAAGGCGTTCAGCAGAGGGAGCGACTTACATAGATATTGAGTGCATAGATATTCATACTTTTTTCACCCAGTGCTGACCCTCGAATCGAACCTACAACTCAGAGGTTCTAAGAGCCATGATCTACCACCTGGGGCAGGTCCTTCTGCTGCTCCCCTATCTTTTACAACCCCTCCTCCTGTTTATATCCTCCTCTGTATCTATCTTCTCCAACCCCTTCTCCTCTTTGTCTCTCCCTCTTCACTCCACCCCTCCCCTATCTCTCTTCCACCTCCCCCTTGTACCCAATTTCACCTCCCTGTCCGCACTCTCCTGCTGAACCCGGTTCACCTCCACCACATCTCCACCTCCACCCGTCCACGTCCCCATTAAAGTCCTCCTGGAACACCCTGCGCCTTCACCAGCTACCCAAGTGCTCCTTTCAAGTTCCACACTTGGAATTTTCACCCAAAAAGCTTAAGTTTTCCGCTCATTAATGGAATGGGAAGACGAAAGGGGATTTGACATTGGACTTCGCCTCAGGCTAACGATCATCACAGGTGGGGTTATCTTTAACACACAGCAAGTGTCCCAAATAGTACCCTATTCACAACACATAAGGCCAATGGACACTGGTCTAAAGTAGGGCACTATTTAGCAGGTAGGGTGCCATGTTGGAAACAGCATTGGATCCTTTTTTCCAAATGAGTTTTTTTTTTTTTAAAGGATTGTGGGGTTGAGGTGTGACAGTGCTAGGAAAGTGTGTGTGTGTGTGTGTGTATGCGTGTGTGCGTGCACATTCGACAGTGTGCTTTCGGCCTCAGAGGTGCCAGCCATACCTTATGAAATCAGCGCTGACATTAACAGGTGGCTAGTTAGTGACACGTGCACACCCTCACACACAAAGAGACAGAACAGAGAGAGAGAGAAAGAGAGACGCCCAGCGCTTGGCGGACAGGAAGATGACGTAAGGTTGGTCAGAACGGAGCAAAGTGGCAATATTCTGGTACAGTCCTGTAGCTGTAAAAAGATTCTCCATAAACATATTCCCCCGAAGAGCTGAAACCCTCAACACACCCACAGACACCACGGGGAGAGAGAGAGGAGGGAGGGGGAGGAGGGAGGGAGGGAGGGAGAGGCTGGAGCATTCAGGGATGGAGGGAGACTGGGAAAGGAAGCTGAGTGCAAAGAGAGAGACAAAGAGAAAGAGAGAGATGGAGGTGGTGCAGGAGAAACTGCAGAAAGAGAGAGATGGAGGTGGTGCAGGAGAAACAGCAGAAAGAGAGAGATGGAGGTGGTGCAGGAGAAACAGCAGAAAGAGAGAGATGGAGGTGGTGCAGGAGAAACAGCAGAAAGAGAGAGATGGAGGTGGTGCAGGAGAAACAGCAGAAAGACAGAAATGGAGGTGGTGCAGGAGAAACAGCAGAAAGAGAGAGATGGAGGTGGTGCAGGAGAAACATCAGAAAGAGAGAGATGGAGAGAGGTGCAGGAGAAACAGCAGAACGAGAGAGATGGAGGTGGTGCAGGAGAATTCATTCATTCATTTTAGACTCTGTCTTCCATCAGAGTGTTGAGCCCCAGAGAGTAGATCGTAGCTGAAGGCACACACACACACACACACACACCAGCAGCTGAGAAAGAGAGAGACGGAGGCCAAGAGTGCCCAGCTCCGCTCCACCCCAGAAACCACCAGGGTCTTCCTCTCTCACTGGGCCTCTTTGAACAGAAATGTTTAGCTGTGCCGGACAACTTTTAAATTGCTTTTCACATTCTGAACCACTGCCAGTGATCCAAAACCCATAGTTCTTTCATTCATTTCGCCCACAAGAAAAAGTGGGAATATATTCTGTACAAAAAACACACCAAACTATTTTCTTTGGCTTGGCCGTGTTTAAATGTCCAGCTCTAACAGGCTTGATGATCAACACATCTGTATCAATAAGATGAAGACATTTTCATATATCCCTCTTCTGTTTTTATGCGCACAGCTCTGTAGCGCCTCGACCGTGTAACACTTCACTAAAACAAGCGAAGACCTATTCTGCAGAACTGTCATAGTCACAGCACTTGGACATACAGGGCCGGCCCAAAGTTCGGACAGACTTTGGACACGCTTTTCCACAAGTGAATGGGTAAGTGTGTCCAAACTTTGGACAGGCCCTGTACATTAACCCCCAAATTCTTATCAATATAAACCAAGACCAAGCGAGGTGAAAGAAGGTAGAGGGTCTGTTCAGTCATGTGTGGGGGGGGGGGCACTGAAGCCTGACCGGGGATAATACATCAGCCCCGTTCAACTCCTCCCTCTGGGACGGGGGGGGGGTGACGGCTGGCTGGCAGAGCACGCCCCCCCTCTGCAAGCCCCATTAGAATCACACAGCGGGGAACCACCGCCCAGGAGGCCACACACACACACACACACACACACACACACACACACACACA
>NC_047586.1:4035000-4145000 GCF_011004845.1 Esox lucius | reverse complement strand
TCACCTCACAACAAACAGACCAAAGTCAGCCCTCCCCACATCTCCTCTAGCCTCCTTTCCTCCATCTCACATCTACCTTCCTCTCACCTCCTCCCCTCTCTTCTCCTCACCTCCACTCTCTGTACTTTCCTCTCACCTCCTCCCCACCCCTCTCTTCTCCTCACCTCCACTCTCTGTACCTTCCTCTCACCTCCTCCCCTCTCTTCTCCTCACCTCCACTCTCTGTACCTTCCTCTCACCTCCTCCCCTATCTTCTCCTCACCTCCAGTCTCTGTACCTTCCTCTCACCTCCTCCCCTCTCTTCTCCTCACCTCCACTCTCTGTACCTTCCTCTCACCTCCTCCCCTCTCTTCTCCTCACCTCCACTCTCTGTACCTTCCTCTCACCTCCTCCCCTCTCTTCTCCTCACCTCCACTCTCTGTACCTTCCTCTCACCTCCTCCCCTCTCTTCTCCTCACCTCCACTCTCTGTACCTTCCTCTCACCTCCTCCCCTCTCTTCTCCTCACCTCCACTCTCTGTACCTTCCTCTCACCTCCTCCCCTCTTTTCTCCTCGTCTCCTCCCTCGGTTCAAGCCTACTCTCACCTCATAGTGAATGATAGTTTCAAATGATTTACATTTCCTCTTGTGGTAAGCGGCTGAGGAGACCAGCCACAGCAAATCTCAGGTTATAGGTCTACTGAAGGAGAATGGCAGTTGTGAGTGAGAAGAGTCTGGAGTGGTTTAGGATCAGCCAATCAGAGGCCTAACCTTAAGCAAAGTCATCCAATCAGAGGCCTAACCACACTCCTAGTATTACTCTACCCCCCCCCCCCCCCAGGATAAGTCTCATTTATAATCCTCTCCTGCTAACAATGGGAGTGTATGGGTGTGTACTTTGCTCTGTTCGGCCCTGTCCTGTTGGTCTAAACCTCCTGATATCTACGCAGTTTATCTCACGTTAAACACACATTAGTCTGGTTTACAGTCTGCGATAATGGTTTATTTAACCTTTGTTTAACCTTGATTATAAACCTCTTTCTGAGCCAGGGAGTGGATTTATTTTTGCATTACGAAGCCATTTGATAACCGTACAGGTATTTCACATTGAGAGCCAGCAGTGTGTCAAACGGGCCTTCTTGTCAGGAGATTCCTCAGTTTTCCTTCAGGCAGGGCAGTTTCTCTCTAACCGTTAATGAGTTAAAGAGTGGCCAGTCCACAACAACATCAGAAACAATGCGATTCCAACTACACCCATCCTGTCATTGTGCCACCCGTCCATCAACCCCACCCACTGGCACCCCACACCCAAAACGAGGCCAGCATGCCCCCAAACCCAGGGAGGCGTGGGGGCTGACCAAACACAGATATGGGGTGGGGCGGGGGGGGCAGTACACGTCTCCTTTCACCTCCATCTGCATCCGTCATACACACACACACACACACACACACACACACACGCACCAAGACGATCCGGGGACCCGCAGAGAGACTCCACAGCAGTGCTTCTCAAACCTCTCCCGGGGGCCCCCAGCTGGTCCGTGTATCAGATGTATTCCAGAGCAAGCACACCTGAATCAACGGGTAAACTCATCATCAAGCCTTTGGCTATGCTAACAGCCTCTTCATGAAAACCTCAGCTTCTCTCCATCTGACACCCTCCCCTCTCAAACTGGGTGTATCTTCCCAGAGAGAGACCGTGACCGTCTCTCTGACCTTTACCATCCCTCTGACCTTTACCATCTCTCTGACCTTTACCATCCCTCTGACCTTTACCATCCCTCTGACCTTTACCATCCCTCTGACATTACCGTCTCTCTGACATTACCGTCTCTCTGACCTTTACCATCCCTCTGACCTTTACCATCCCTCTGACCTTTACCCCCTCTCTGACCTTTACCATCCCTCTGACATTACCGTCTCTCTGACCTTTACCATCCCTCTGACCTTTACCCTCTCTCTGACCTTTACCATCCTTCTGACATTACCGTCTCTTTGTCCTTACCATCTCTCTGACCTGACCAACTCTCTGCTTTACCATCTCTCACCCTCTTAGAAGAGAGACAAAGGGAGAGAGAGAGCAGTGGAGAACAAGACTGGGACAGAAAAGACAGACAGGGAGACAGAGGAGACAGACAGGGAGACAGACAGGGAGACAGAGGAAACAGACAGGGAGACAGAGGAGACAGACAGGGAGAGAGAGAGATTATATATGATTACTAGTGCCCTATGTTGTGACTGAGGTCAGACCTGTATACATCATCAGTCTAGTCTAATTGAGTATCTCTGGTCTACAGCCGGGGGTGGGGGTGTATTCCCTAAGCTATCCCCATGCCCCTCGCCTTGAGGAGATCTGAAATGTAGGGGGGGTGTGTGGAGGTTAGGGAATGGAGGGCTGCTGGGTAGGATTGAATGAGCTGGTGGTGGTGGTGGGGGGGGCACAGAACTAATCATGATCAAGAAACCGAAATAACTTTGCTCCCCGCGCCCACCACAGAACGGACATCAAAGCAGAAGCAGAATTTAGATTTAGCTACAGTCCTTCTACAGTTGGTTTCCCAGGGAATATGATTTCAGTGATTACATCTAGGCCTGGAGGACATAGACAGACACAGACAGACCGGCAGCGGGACAGACAGACAGACAGGCAGACAGACAGAGAGATAGGCAGACAGGCTGACAGACAGGTGAGGTATGCTTCAGTGCTCAGAGAGGCCGTGTTTGTGTTTGTGTGTGTTTGTGTGTGTGTGTGTGTGTGAGTGTGTGTGTGTGTGTGTGTGTGTGAGTGTGTGTTCTGTCTGACACAGCTCTTGACATGGGTGGAATCAGAAGCTCTGAGTGTACATCACACTTAGCGCTCACTAACCTCGACACTTCAGATGGAGTGTGTCTCACTGCATTACGCATGTGTCTGTTTGTGTGTGTGTGTGTGTGTGTGTGTGTCTCTCAGAGCTGTGCCTATGGGTGTCACTCGATGTTCCACCTCCGCTCTCTCTCAACTGTGTGTGTGTGTGTGTGTGTGTCAGTGTGTGTCTTTATGTTGTCGATGTGTGTGTGTATGGCATGTGCAGTCAGGCAATTTCACAGACACCTTAACAACCACGGCCGAATGGGGGTTTCACACACACAGAGACAGTAGTCCCCCAGAAAACAAACGTTTTTAAAATCTTTACCGACATTCCCGATGTTAACCTTGACAATCAGAAGGCTCAGCAGAGGCTCTAACACTGGTCAGGTTACAAGGTACTTGGGGTTAAGTACCTTGCTTCAGGGCACAACTACCGGTGTCCTCTTTTACTGGGCTCTTGCTGCTAGGCAACCAGGGGCATACTGTTTAAAGGGGATTCTGGGAATTTTGTCCGCTGGTAGTTAGTGGCGCTGTGGAGCCAAAACATGTCACGGAAAATTGTGAAGCATGTAACTAATGTGCCGATTTGGGCCCGATGTCATTAAAACCACTCACTCACATACTTGGAGTTTACTGCTTGATGAGGTACGACAGAGACCCTGCAGATCAGGCACAAATAAACAACATACTCACAGTATCTTCAATATGTCTAATTACTGTGTCAAAATGGAGAGGAAACAGAACCATGGACTCGCTCAAGAACGTCTAATAACGACTTCATTTAACTAACTGAGCGGATCCTCTATTGGATTGCAAGAAAGACGTGTAGCAATGGTATGGGACTCGATTCAAATCAACGCACCAATGAATAATCACTATGAATGAATACTGGGATTTGCCTCCAGTGACTAGTCAACCAGAACGAGAGTCCAGTGGAGTTTGCCTCCTCTGACTAGTCAAACAGTATGAAAGTCCCGTGGGGTTTGCCTCCTCTGACTATTCAACCAGAGAAAAAGTCCTGTGGAGTTTGCCTCCTCTAACTAGTCAATCACTACGAAAGTCCTTTGGAGTTTGCCTCCTCTGACTAGTCAATCACTACGAAAGTCCTTTGGAGTTTCCTTCTCTGACTAGTCAATCACTAGGAAAGTCCTTTGGAGTTTGCCTCCTCTGACTAGTCAACCACTAGGAAAGTCCTGTGGAGTTTGCGTTCTTTCAACACGTTCTCTTTTGAATTCTCCCAGCTGACCTTCAGTTACCCAATGGGTCCCAGGTAGCCGCGCGTCCTGGACCATAAAATAAAGATTTGTCCAGTCCTTCCACATCTTCAGACGTGAGTGTGTGGGATGAACGAGAGGTAGAGACTTTTTTTTGTGGGAGAAAAGCGTGGACCCTGAAGCTTAGTTGATGAGCAAACGGCGTCAGCATGAGGCTTGGAGAGGCCAAGCGGTTTGGCCCACCTCAATCCTAACACACTCTTTGTTTTTACATTTACATTCAGCAGACGCTCTCATCCAGAGCAGCCAACAGTTAGCGCATCCTTTTTAAGGGAGCTAGGTGGAACCATCACACAACTCAACAGTAGTAAGTATATTCTACTCAATCAGTAAGTTATTGGATGAAGTCAATGCTGGAAAGAAGACAATGGAAATAATTAAATAGCAAGCACTAGGCCACGAGCAACAGAGTGGGCGGTGGTAGTTATTTTCGGGTACTCTGTGAAGAGGTTTCAGTCGGGCAGAGATTCGGCCATCCTGGCCTCAAGGGGAAGCTGACCCATCTCTCCTACCTTTCATCAGTGTCCAGTCTAACGAGACATAAGACAAATTACAGCAACAGAGGATTGGGGCGGGCCCACTCGTGAGAATGACAGGCCCGACAGAATCCGACGCTAACGATCCAACTCAACAGAGTTTCACAATCGCCATAAACCTTTCGGAGCGTTGTCCTGTTTGACTTGGCTCCGCTAAACTGCTCCATCACTCCTCAACACTCCGGTTTAATCATTCCATTATTTTCAAATAAATCCTTTTCTTTCCTCCAACAGGGGCTGAATCCCAAATCCCACCCTACACTGCCCCCTACATGGGCCCCTGGTCAGGAGTAGTGCCCTAAGTAGCGGAGGGAAGGGCCTGCCAGCTGGGATTCAGCCCCGTCTGAGGAAATAAAACCATATATTGCAAACTAACCGAATGATTAAAGGTGTTTTGTATGATTTAAACTCCACTGGCAGTCACAGACAAGACCTAAGTAGGACCTCTGACAACTTTCGCTTTCACACACATCCGTAGCTGTGAAAATAGTCAGTTTCCACGGCGAAGAATGTGCTGGAGAGGAGAGGGGTAAAACCAAAGAGAGAGAGAGAGAGAGAGAGAGAGAGAGAGCTAGGCGGCGGAAAGAGAGAGGGAGGGAAACGGAGAGATGTGCCGTGGGTCAGCCATCTAATTCACGCTCTCGCTTTCTTAACCCTCCCTCTCACTACAGATGGCTGTCGGGGCTGGGTGTTTAGTAGAGACGGGGATTGAAGCGGAGGCCAGCAACTTCAATTATAATTTAGGGAGTCATTCATCCCACGTTGGCCCTTGTGCCATTGTGAGCCGGGGTCCTTTGAAATAGGCTAATTTGAAAGACCTCAGTATTGGAGAATGTGACGGGTTTGGCAGTTCAACCCAGGTTAAAGAGGATATTGGGTTTTGGGGGTGCAGGCGGATGGGAGGAGGTGGGGAGGGAGGCGGTGGGGAGTGGGGAGTGGGGGGGGGGGGTTGAGCGGAAGACTGCATAGAAGAGGCTGACTCACTTGAAATTAAAAATAGAGATAGACTAGAGGATGAGAAATCAATTAATTACAAATTGAATTCTTAGCACTCTGGTGTTGAAACGCCTTTGTTGTGTGGGATGGAGAGATAGTTCCTCATTCCACGACAGCTAACCCTAACCCTAACCCTAACCCTAACCCCATTTCTGATCTTAACCTAAACATCCTGACCTAACATGACCTAACGTAACCACTCAGCTGTTTTGTCCAGTTATGATAAGCCTCTCAACTACCAGTACAAACCCAGACACTCTGTGTCAATGAATATAACATGACAAGTCCTTGGCATTTCTGAGTTTAGAGAGCACCGCCTGTCTTTCCCAGAGTCTATATCGATCTGCTAATTAACAGGCTCTTTTACATGGAGGCTTCTGAAGTGCCAGGCTGACATTACTCCGGGCGCTGGGTTTTTCCTTCATCCGGTGGGCAGACGAGCGGGTCCAAACCCAGCAGGACCCTGGCCAGTGCTACGCGACCACAGGCCCGGGCCATCAGCACAGGCGCCACTCAGCCCCCAACAGCCCAGATATAGCCCCATCTCCCCTGGTGACCCTCACAACAGGGCGCCAAGCAAGCCGCTGTTACACAGTCACACACTCATCCGGGCCTGGAATATATACCACACACACACACACACACACACGGATGCACGCATGCACACACAGACCAAGACAGTCGTGTGCCATTCAGCAGTGATTCGTTATTTTGAGCGACCGGTTTGATGGAATCATTTGTCTGAACGGCCGGGAGCAATGGGTCCTAGAGCAGATCAATGGTGGGATCCAGACAGGGTTAGCGTATCTGTTCAGACTTACTGTCAGTGTGAGTCTCAGTGTGTGCAAAAAGGCTTGCATACATGCCTCAGGATAAGACACTGAGCCGCCTAATGGCATGCCCGAATACCTTTACTGAACAGACATAGTGAATATCCCTGAAAGGAAGAGAAAAGCCTCAGATGTCACTGGGTGACGGGCAACACAGAAAAGGGATGTGCGAAAGAAGTCTACTTTTCTAAACCGGATATATTACTCTCACGTAATATTTACGTGCAAACTACTAGCACAGGAATTAAAATGTGCTTTAATATCTTAAACAGTGGCAGCGGTTATAAATGCGTTCAGATTGCGAGAGTTAGGGAGTCACCCTGTTTAGCTTATTTTCATCCCAGTCAGCCCTCTAACCACAGTATGTGGGTCTGAAGAGAAAATCGGCCATTCGAGGAAGTTTGTGCAAACTTGGAGGACGGCGTTCTAGCCTGAAAGAAGGTGAGATTGCTACATGTTAGCGCATACGCGAAAATGGTCACTATTGCAATTACAGAAGGTCGAACATGTTGAACGGGCATAATTAAAAAGCCTTGCTGACCGACAGCGTCAGTCAGAGACCACTGCCCAGCCACAGACAGTAACATGATGATGACAGTCTGGATTTGTTGCTGAAACGGGAAAGCAGTTCTGTTTGTGTGGCAGGAAGTCAGCGTAGAAATCATTGGGATTTCTTGACTGCAAAACAACAACACCAACAGCAACATCAAAAACACAAAAACTGTGTTTATTTGACAAAACATGCAGAAGATAGTGTGGGGAATCACGTTATCATCTAAACTGCATTTAAAACAATAATCTACAACAGCGACTGCAGTTCTTACAGCTGTTTCAAATTGGTATACGGAAGCAAAAGTAAAAAAGTCAGTAAGCGTGACATGGAGGGGGAAGGGGAATTTACCATTCTGCTCTTGTAATTCATCTAACGTCCACAAGGGGGTTCTGTGTGTCCCACCTTTAACTACGCCCTTAAACATTAGGTCCCCAGGACGGGCCCTACAATGTAACCCCTCAGCCTCTTCTTCACACTCTCCTTCTGCCATTATAACGCTGTAGGATGCAAGATAAATCGTGGGTGACAACAGAAACACCCAGAAAAGGCAGCCGCACAACCAGGTGTGCTACACAATCACAGGCTAGGAAAACTGGTCCAAATCAGAGACTGAAATGAACCTAGACCTTCTCATTCCAAATAACAGACTGCAATGAACCTAAACTGTCTCATTACAAACAACAGACTGCAATGAACCTAAACTGTCTCATTACAAACAACAGACTGAAAAAAACCTAAACGTTCTCATTCCAAATTAGACTGAAATGAACCTAGAGCATCTCATTCCAAACAACAGACTGAAATGAACCTAGAGCATCTCATTCCAAACAACAGACTGAAATGAACCTAGAGCATCTCATTCCAAACAACAAACTGAAATGAACCGTAGACCTTCTCATTCCAAATTACAGACTGAAATGAACCTAGACCTTCTCATTCCAAACAACAGACTGAAATAAACCTAAACCTTCTCATTCCAAATTACAGACTGAAATTAAACTAGAGCATCTCATTCCAAACAACAGACTGAAATGAACTTAGACTGAAATGAAACTAGAGCATCTCATTCCAAACAACAGACTGAAATGAACTTAGAGCATCTCATTCCAAATTACAGACTGAAATGAACCTGGACCTTCTCACTCCAAATTACAGACTGAAATGAACCTTGATCCTTTTTCTCCAAATTACGGACTGATATGAAACTTGACCATTTAATGAGCATCTTTTTTAAATGTCTACCAGACTCATATGCCTCCAGATATTCCCGTCCTTTATTCCTGCCTGTCTCCCGTTTCTCTCTTGGGACGGATGACTGATTTATAGACAGTGATTGGTACAACAATCCTTTCTCTGGGTCTGAACTGGTTTGATTGAGAAGGGCTTTTTGAACCTTTCCTGGCGATGGATCTGGAGTCGTGGTAAACATGTTTAACTTCGGAAGGATTCTTCCAAGACAAAAAAAGGTTTGAGAATCACTGTAGCAGGGGTTAGGGGTTAGGGTCACGTATGTGCAGATATGTGCCCCATGTCATGAAAACGATGCGCTTTCCAACTTGTAATTCCATGGCTAACTGGGTTTTGACAGTGATCCTGCTCATGGACCCAGGTGTTCAAAGCTGGTAGAGGCAAAAGCAAAGAAGACTCAAAGCTGTCATCGCTGCCAAAGGCACTTCTACAGAACTGAATAACGAGCCTGAATACTGATGTACAGTGCATAAGGTATTTCAGTTGCTTTTTAAATTGACAGATACTTAAAAAAGTTTCTGCCTTGCCATTAGGGGGTATTGAGCGTAGATCGGTGGCAAAACATGATAATGAACATAATCAATTACAAATGATATTGTAAACACAACATATTGTGGAGAAATCTAACGTGTCTGACTGCATTCTGGAGGCGCTGAATATACATGTCCCTTATATGCAACATAATGCAGAAATCTCTCTGGTCCAACTGTGTCAACGAGTGGCTCGGAGTGGCCAACCTTCAACACAGCAGCCATCTGACTACACAGAGGAGGAGGTCGGTTGTCAGGAACACTAAATAATAAAACATGAATAAAACATTCAATTGATTATTAATGAGATATAATCTATTAGCCCCCCTGTCCTGGAGCCCCTGCTCTGTCTCTCTCCTGGCCAATGTGGCAAATAAAGATCTGGTACACCTCTCTCCTCTCTCTCTGTCCTTCATCCCTTCTCTCCTCTCTCTCTGTCCTTCATCCCTTCTCTCCTCTCTCTCTGTCCTTCATCCCTTCACTCCTCTCTCTCTGTCCTTCATCCCTTCTCTCCTCTGTCTCTGTCCTTCATCCCTTCTCTCCTCTCTCTCTGTCCATCAACCCTTCTCTCTATCCCTCTCTCTTCCTAACCCATCCTCTCTCTTTAACCTTTCAATATTTCAAACCCTCTAGCGCCTTCAACCTCTCTTACTCCTTTAACTTCTCCCCATGTCCTGCTGTCCCCATTTCAGTTGTCGGTGTGTGTTTGTGTGCTTGTGTGTGCGTGTGTGTGAATAAGAAACAGTGTCATCATACTGCCAGGTATCTGCTGTTGGCTGATGACAAGCTGATGGATGGACAGGACACACACACACATCAGTGTTCCTGACAGTGTGTGTGTGTGTGTGTGTGCGTACGCTGTCTTCTCCACCAAACACTCAATGTGAGAACCAACATTTTCTTCCTGTTATCACCAGCTGTCATGACTGAAGTCATCCTACATGCACATTACAGAGGCTCCTCACCCCGTCCCTCCCTCTGCCTCTCACTCTCACTTCTCCTCCTTCCCTTTCCCCTTTATCGGGGTGTAACGTGTGGGCGGCAGATCACAAAACCAATCCATATCACGGAGGAAGGGGGGGTGGGTGGGGGGCAGGAAGGCGGGAGTGGGAGGTTTGATTGAGAGATGATCAGACCCAAAGTGATGACAGAAAGGTCAGAGCCATCATCCGTCACAGTGACACAGTGCTCCAACCCTTCCAGCAGTTGTTCCCCGTTCAGAGAGAGTGCAGTAAAGGCAGTTATGTCCCAGCCATCTCCCCAGGATGGTATTCCACATCTGGTCGCTGATACCTTTTCAATATGGCACACTGGGAGTCGGGAAACATATTACACCGCAATTTCTTCTGGTAGAAAACGCACACCAACCTTTCCTTTTTTTTTCTCCTCCAGAATCTGAAATGTCTACATTTCACCATGGACGATGGGCATCTGAAAACACATGCGTTGCCATGCCAACCTGGTTAAATCAAAGCAGGCAGGTTGGCCCGGAGCGAAGAGAGTGGCGGGTGAAGGGAGGAATGGAGGAGGAGAGGAGATGCTACTCCCCTCACTCTTATTGGAGTGAGGTAACGCTGACAGGTTTGGCATAGAGCCTGTTGGGGGGGGGGGAGAGAGACCCACTTAGTTGGGCACTTGGTTTGGTCCCCATTTGATTAATGGGCGCGTGTTTCGCCGCCCCCCCCCCCAAACCCCAGGACCCGCCTTAACCCTAGCCAGGCCCCGCCCCACCCCTCTTCAAGCCACACCTCTCCCCTCACCGGTCCCCACCTCCCCCCTCTTCATATGTGTGTGTGAATTGTACAGGTCTCTGTGTGTGTAAATGTCATTTTTCTGTCCTTAAAGATTCATTTACAGCTTGACTCCTAACTAAAATAAAAAACACACCAACGCTCAACTGGAGAGAGAGAGAGGGACACAGACGAGAGAGAGAGGGAGACAGACGAGAGAGAGAGGGACACAGACGAGAGAGAGAGAGACACAGACGAGAGAGAGAGGGACACAGACGAGAGAGAGAGGGACACAGACGAGAGAGAGAGAGACACAGACGAGAGAGAGAGGGACACAGACGAGAGAGAGAGGGACACAGACGAGAGAGAGAGGGAGACAGACGAGAGAGAGAGGGACACAGACGAGAGAGAGAGGGAGACAGACGAGAGAGAGAGGGACACAGACGAGAGAGAGAGGGACACAGACGAGAGAGAGAGGGAGACAGACGAGAGAGAGAGGGACACAGACGAGAGAGAGAGGGACACAGACGAGAGAGAGGGGGACACAGACGAGAGAGAGAGGGACACAGACGAGAGAGAGAGGGACACAGACGAGAGAGAGAGGGAGACAGACGAGAGAGAGGGATATAGGCAGAGAACGAGTACAGAGGGAAGATGAAGAAAGAGAGGGAGATGGAGGAAGAGAGAGAGGTAGAAAGGAGAAAGGAAGTGAGGAAAGAGGGAGAGAGAGGGGGAGAAAGGAGAAAGGAAGTGAGGAAAGAGGGAGAGAGAGGGGGAGAAAATGCAGAAACTACAACAAAGAGTTGAGAGAGGAAGCAGAGGAGTCAGTATCACTGAACAAGATAAAAGTTCTGCCCCTCCCTTTCTCGCCCTCTCCCCCCTCTCCATCCATCTCTCTCCCCCTCTCCCCCCTCTCCATCCATCTCTCTCCCCCTCTCTTTCGCTCCCTATCTAATCTCTGACTGTGGACTTTTCACTTTAATCCTTGTTATTCGACACGACTATCCCCACAGCACAACAATAAACTGTCTGTCAGAGGACACTTAGATCAGTACAGAGGTCAAGTCTTCTCAGCGTCCCAGTCATTAGCTGGGTTCTGTAAGAGCGGGGGATATAAACTGTTTGGAAGTCCACATATACATTCTACCCCTGCTAAAACATCAGGCTTCTCTCCTGAGGAAAAAAGAGAGCGATCAGAGGATGTGGTGCCAGGATCTCCCTACACAATATGGGACTGTTTTCCAGTGGGGCTTTTCATATCGTCCTCGTGGCAGGTTTTTGGCTCGCCACCACAATATTGAAAGACTTTTTTTCTCCCTTTCTTCATACGGGGCCACACGATGACAACCCTTTGGCCGAGGAACAAATAACATTTAAGACTTATTTTATTTCGCTTCGGGTAAACTTTGTTCGAAGTTTTGGCAGTTGTGGAGTTCTGTGTGTACGTTACATAGAGAAGGGTCCCTTCCATTCATTTTCATGTTAAAGACAGCTTTCATCACTGACTGTGTATAGGAGTTGAGAGACTCCCTGACTCGTTTGTTTGCTTGTGGGAGCGTGCACGTGCCTGCGTGCACTTTATTTGTGCGCATGTGTGCTCTTGGGCTTACAGGCTAACAGATCTACGGCGCTCTAAGGACACAGTCAGCCCACTACTGCTCCAGTTTTTTAAAAGTTTTTTCTATTGAATTATTCTCATTGATCTGATATTAGGAGCTGAAACAGAGGACTCTGGATACAGCCACGCAAACACCAGCTGGCTCTGCCAACTCTACTGGGCATGCTCAGAGCTGAGTCCGGTCATACATCGCCTAATCTCTGGGGATTTTATTGGGGTATCGGGGCATGTGAAGCGCTTGGCGAGAAATTCACTGTGTGAAAAAAAGAAAACGGCCTTTGTTAAAATAAGTGTGATTTATAAATGGACTGATAGAAAAAGGGTGAGGGGTTAGAGGTCCTACCTGCTCTGGGGTCATGCTGAGTAGCTCTGTCTCCCAGGCGGCGTGTTGAGAGCGGTGATAGGAGGAGGGGGGGGTCAGGCCCTGCAGAATCTGGGGGTCTCTCTCGTGACACAGGTCTCTCAGGTGACCGATATACAACTTTAGCTTACTACGGTTCTGATTCAGGTCCAGAAGAGGAGGGATGATCTGAGAGAGGAGGAGAGAAGAGAGGAAGAGGGGAGAGAAGAGAGGAAGGGGGACAAGAAGGGGGAGAAGGATGGTTATGTATATCAAGATGAAGAGACAGAGTGGCGCAGGTGAAAGTTCAAACTGAATACAGAGCTGATTTGGTTACCATGCAAAAGAAACACAACATCTCACAACACAACATCTAAAAACACAAGATCTTACGACACAACATCTTACGACAGAGGGACACAGCTAGTTAGGAATGATTTTGGGTGTTTCTATGAAATCTGATGCTGATCTGTGGTAGGCTGGGATTGTTCACTGTCTATGGTGCTTAACTGAGATAGAGCTATAAAATACATGCCAATTCTCACCGCAAATCACTCCACGGTCTTAAAATGTTTTACTTAACGTTTCTTCAAAACAATTTCAATGGTAGAACTAAAGAAAAATGTGCCCCCTAGCTAATTTCATATGCCCCTTCAGTCAATTTACCCCACAGCCAGCCCTGCTAAAATCACATGGAAAACACTGGAAATCAATGATGATGACTTGGGTGCAAATGACAATATGCATGAGATAGAGAAAGACATGCCGGACGTTGATATACACTCAAAGTGTTGCAATGGCAAGGCAAAAGAATATGTCTGCTCCTCATTGGTCAACTCATGGCAACTAACCACCAGTCATTCGATGGGTTCAGTTCATTATGGCACCAACGTTTTAAAATGTGCGGCTACAGATAAAGAACATATTAATGTATCTCCCAGGACACTGTGACTAACCCGACCTTTGCCTTTAAAACACAGACCGATGTTTTGCAACGGGGGAAGAAAATATGCGTTTCTCACTGGACAGGCCTCTGTGATTGGTTAGTGTGGGTGAACAGTGCCAGGCTTAAGAACAGCCTTGATGCTGTCTCCTCCATTTTCCAAACACAGTGTGTGTGTGTGTGTGTGTGTGTGTGTGAGACACGGTGAGACAGGCTGTGTTGGCTAGACACACGACAGACGTGGGCAGGACCATGTAGGGAGATAGGAGGCTGAAACCAGACTGTGTGCTCATCGTCACCCTCCCCCCTCCCCCTCTCCCCCTCATCCCCGTCCCTCACACCCCCTCGTCCCTAAACACGGCCCTCCCCGCACTCTGAACGGATTGAAGGCTCCTCGCCGTGCGACGGCGGCGCCAGCGGTTTCGGACCGCGGAGCGCCTCAGAAGGCCCTCGCTGGGGGTCGACTGGTGCCGACTAACGAGGGGCGACCATTCAGAAGAGACGATCAGTGGAACTTGTCCTGGTTAAATAACCAGAGGGACTGGACTGAGCCCACACCGAGGCGTGGCAGGAATGGCTCCTCACGCCCTATTTAGCGTCCCAGGGACCAGGAAGCTCTGGTGAAACGTAGCGGACTCCAGAGGGAATAGGGCGGCGTTTGGTGTTTAGGCAGAGAGCTGCGGAGGACAGAGAATACCTCCTCTGTTGTTAGCATCTGTACTCGAGCACAGAAATAGCAAGGATCCCTAGTTACAAGAATATACATCCTTAAAGGGGAGTAGAAGACTGACATGGAAAAAGAAGGAGTGAGTGAAAAGAAGAGGGGGAGAGGATGGACGGAATCTGATTTCGGCTGAGGTCTGTAGTGGCCCAGCGAGCAGGAACATTTGTATCCACACACTTTATTAATTCTTATTAGCCCATGTATCTTTTCCACAGCCCAATGTTTTTCTGTTATGGTTGGCATGGCAGGAGCAGGCGTGCATGCTAGAGTGGATCAGGGTAGGAAAAGGAGGGAGAGATGAAGGAATGAAAGAGAGATGTAGACCCAGAGACATGTTCAGAACGGGCGGGAGTTACACTGGGAGACAGACGTGCAGACAGACAGATAGACATGTAGACAGACAGACAGGCACACAGAAAGACAGTTAGACAGAGAGACAGACAGACAGTTAGACAGACAGACAGTTAGACAGACAGACAGGTAGACAGACAGGCACACAGACAGACAGACAGTTAGACAGACAGACAGACAGGTGGACAGACACCCACCAACAGACCTGGCATAGCAATGCTCAACCACTGAGTAACACAGGACCTCGCCTCATTCTTCAGCCAGCCCTTCTCAAATAGCTGTTTAAAACATGGGTGAACACCACTCACAATGCTCTCTCCACACACTCTCTCTCCCCCTTCTCTCCCCAACCTCTCCCCCTTCTCTTCTCCCTCCATCTCCATCTATCTCTCCTCCCTGCGTCTCCATCTATCTCTCCTCCACTATAGCATCATCGTTCCCCGCACCACTAAAGACTAATGTCCTGTAGGGCGGGACCCCCATCCATCTACCAAACAGGCTAATGGCTAAGTCAACAGGTTCCCTCACTGGCACTCGGCTTTGTCCCAACCATAAACAACCTCCAGTGAGAGGTGACAGGAATGCTGTGTGTGTGAGAGAGAGTGTGAGAGAGAGAGAGAGAGTGTGAGAGAGAGAGAGAGAGAGAGAGAGTGGGTATAAACTATGGCTGAGCATCAATTCATTTATGCCAGCTAACCAAGCGGTACTGTTCCCTTGTGGCTCAGAGGGAACAAGCCCTGAGAAAATGGGGAAGGACTGGGGAAGAGAAGGGGAGGAGAGGAAGGAGAGGGGGAGGAGAGGAAGGAGAGGGGGAGGAGAGGAAGGAGAGGGGGAGGAGAGGAAGGAGAGGGGAAGAGATGGGGAAGTGAGGGGGAGGAGATGAGGAGAGAAGAGGGGGAGGAGAGGAAGGAGAGGGGGAGGAGAGGAAGGAGAGGGGGAGGAGAGGGGAAGGAGAGGGGAGGAGATGAGGAGAGGGAAAGGAAAGGAGAATGAGCGGAGGAGAAAAGAGGAGGATAAAGGAAAAGGAGAGGGGACGTAGAAGAGGGAGATGAGGAGGACAGGGGAAGGCAGTATGTCCATTCAGTATTCATTTGTCATCAGACAGAGAGAAAGAGACAGAGAATAAGACACAAAGAGAGAGAAGGCAAACACTATGGAGACAGAGAGGGGAGGAAGATGGTGGTAGAGAAATGAAAGGAGATGTATTCACAATGTTTGGCAATGTAAACACATGTCTCCCGTGCCAAAAAAGACCTTTAAAATAAAATGTCATTGACAAAGAGAAAGAAAGGGATGGAGGGAAGGCTGATATGAGGTCATTATCTCCTCTGAGAATCAATCAGTTCATCAGGCACCTGCTGATACGCCTCTCAGAGAAGGGCATTTATCAATACCATTACTCAGCCAAAGGTGTGTGTGTGTGGGTGTGTCTCCATGTGTCTTTGCGTGTGTATGTGTGTGTGAGTTTATGTTTTACATGTGCAGGCAGGAACACACACACACTCACACACATATATATATATATATATATACATTTACACACACACATATACACACAGTACCAGTCAAAAGTTTGGACTCTTACCCATTCACTGCTTTTGACTGGTACTGTGTGTATATGTGTGTGTGTGTGTGAATGTATATATATATGTGTGTGTGTTCCTGCCTGCACATGTTTGCCCATGCCTATAGGGGTACATGGTTTTAGTGAACTCCTGACTTCGCAATCTCCACAGCCCTGGAGCTCAGGCCCCTGGAGGACACATTCTTGGCCCAGTTTGGTTCTCCCTGGCTGGGAAGGATCCACATGGAGGGGCCCTGGTGGGGCTTGGAAGGCTTGGAAGTTTGCACAGCCAAATATCAGGGAACATTTCCTCTCCTCCTCCATCTCTCTCTCTGTCTGTCCCTCCCTCATTCCATCCCTCGTTCACAGTAGCCAGGTTTGGCTGTACAGCGGTCACACCCCAGCCACACTCACACAGTGGCCATAACTGAAGCTTTTATGAAGCTCTCATCTTACAGCCACACACACGTGTTCAATGCAGAACTACGTGGTTGTCAGAGTAAAAACACACACACAGCGATAAAGGGTGGACTGCGAACTGTCAAACCTACTGCACACACACACACACACACACACACAGACACACACACAGACAGACACAGACAGACACACACTGCCATCATCCTGGCCTGCCATCATAAAGTGCTCTTCAAGAAAAAGACAAATCATCCGCTCCTCTCAAAAAACTGGAGAGAAAAATGGCCGCAAAGTAAGTGGAGGTGGGGAGGGTGAAGGAGAAAGGAGAGGGAGAAGGAGAGGGAGGGGAGAAGGAGAGGGAGGGGAGAAGGAGAGGGAGGGGAGAGAGGATGGGTGGGAAAGACAGAGACATGGAGGGGAGGGAGGTTAGGGACCATTTTTACTTACTATCTTGGCCTAAATCACACACACACACACACACACACACAGACACACAGAAACAGACACACACCACAGTGGATATTGCTAGCAGGTGATGTGAGGTGTTTTTAAGTGTGATCCTCCATTTGTCTCTACTCCCCCTCCAACCACGGCTCTCAATATCCAAACACTGCTGTTCGTGTGTGTGTTTGTGTGTCTGCGTGTGTGTACGCGTGTGTGTGTGGGTGTGAGATTCTCATCTACAGAGCCCTGTGCAGGTTTGTAATATTCTTCCATTACTTCCTGTTTAAATAACACTAGAAAGATTTTATACAACATGATTCATGAACCTACAGCTGCTTACATTTTCCACTGGTCATGTTTACCTCGTCCATATTGATACGTTGTCCTGAGCCAGTTTCACCGAGCAGGAAAATACTTCAGTAGCAACAGGAAATGTTATGTGTTATGCAAATTGTGATTAATGGACATTGATGTCACAGGCTTGTACCTTATTTCTTTGGGGGAAATCAAGTCTGACATTTTAAAGGCCATTTGAGAACTAGACAACACTAAGTTAAAATGTCCTAAAATTTTTAACAACGATCAAGCGATACCAGACAGAAATGTTTTACAAGAATCAACACGTATGTCTGAGAATACGCGTCTGTGTGTGTGCACGCGCGCGTCTGTGTTTCTCGGACAAGGGATACAATCCCTCAGGGAAGATATTCCAAAGTTAGAGTCCGGTTACGCAGCCCCTAGGAAACCTGTTCCAACACTGTCACAAACAAGGCTCGTCTCTGGGCCCTAAATGCCTTTCTCACACTGCTATACAAAAGGAGAGGAACGGGAAGCAAGTCTGTCTCCGTCTTCCTGACTGTCTCTCTCCGTCTTCCTGACTGTCTCTCTCTGTCTTCTTGACTGTCTCTCTTTCTCTCCGTCTTCCTGACTGTCTCTCTCCGTCTTCCTGACTGTCTCTCTCTGTCTTCCTGACTGTCTCTCTTTCTCTCTGTCTTCCTGACTGTCTCTCTTTCTCTCTGTCTTCCTGACTGTCTCTCTCTGTCTTCCTGACTGTCTCTCTCTCAGTCTTTCTGACTGTCTCTCTCTGTCTTCCTGACTGTCTCTCTCTCTGCCTTCCTGACTGTCTCTCTTTCTATATGCCTTCGTGACTGTCTCTCTCTGTCTCTGTCTTCCTGACTGTCTCTCTCTCTGTCTTTATGACTGTCTCTCTCTCTCTGTCTTCCTGACTGTCTCTCTTTCTCTCTGTCTTCTTGACTGTCTCTCTTTTTCTCTGTCTTCCTGACTGTCTCTTTCTCTGTCTTCCAGACAGTCTCTCTCTCTGTCTTCCTGACTGTCTGTCTGATCTGTGAGAGGGAATCATCCAGACTTGCTCTGACAACAGGCTGCAGCCTATGTGTTTATGTGTATGTTGGTGTGTGTGTTTATGTGCATGTATGTTTGTGTGTGTGTGTGTGTTTGTCTCCAGACCCTAAGCTCCGCCCCTCTGACCAGCCGGTGGGATTCATGTTTGTACACAGAGACATGGAAGGACGCACACACACACACACACACACACACACACAGAGGCAGACAGGCATCATGATCTCTCCTTTTCACCCTCTCTCTCACCCACACTGCCTCCCCCTTTCTCTCCCAGGCTCCATCTCTGTCATTAGGACAAACTCTCCTGCTGCAGCCCCAGGCCTAGGGGATGGACGGAGAGAGAGATGGAAAGAGTGAGACAGAAGGGAAGAGAGGCAGCAAGAAAGACAACGAGTAGCAGGTGGAGGGAGGGAGGGAGGAGATAGGAGAAGCAGCCAGAGTCTTCATGCTGACTCCCAGGTGTGACACTCGTCTTAAAGTGACATTTGTTCTACAGAAGCCGTGACTAATGAAAAGGGATTGGGGGCTCGTCTTGCAGGTCTGGTAAGTTCATCGTTGCCTCTCTGTCTCTCCAACTCCAGGCTCTCTCTCTATGTCTCTCTCCAGAGACATCGGATTGCGATTGAACGTGGTGCCGTGAAAGTGTTCAACCGGTCATGTTTTTTTTTTGGGGGGGGGTATTTCATTTGTCATGTTGAAATTCGCCAGATCATTTTGTGGGTTAAGGTGTTTGAGTGTCTTGGTAAACAATCAGTCCTGATTTGGACCTGCTCTGCCCGATATAAGTTGTTAGATCTTGTCATCACATTGAAGTTTTCAGCACACAGGCTCCAAACAAACAGCATGTGTCGTTTATTCATTTTGTTTCCCTTTTATCTAGAGGTTGAAATTCTGATAATATTTAGTGCCAAAAATAAGCTGAACAAAATCAGACAGGGGCACTCCAATGTAAATCACACACCCATACACAGGAAAATATGTTTATTTTAACCACACTACTCCTTTAAACCCCCCCCCCCCCCCCAAAACGCCTCCTTCACCCTCCTCATCATTTGACTCTTCCTGGTTCTCCGCTAGCCCATTGTCTTCAGACGGACGGGAAACTTTCTACATGTTGAAAAAATAATGGCTACACAATTCCACATCCAGTTGAAGGATATGTGGTTGTAGCACCAGTGTTTAGAGTATAGAAATGTGCAAAAACAAACAACTAGCTAAGACGTCAGCTTGCATTAGCCAGGTTGTCGCTAGCTCAGCCCAGCACATTTCCACACAGAAGGAGATGCTAACAGTGCGAATACACTCAACGCTTATCCCTGAAGGTCAAGGGCAGTAAAGTAGATATTCTCATATTACTAAATTTTATATATATATATTTTAATGGCAGGAAAGTATGAAGGAGTGGCTATGCAGACATGTAGAGGGAAACAGGTATGTAGAGGGAGACAGTTAGGTAGAGGGAGACAGGTATGTAGAGGGAAACAGGTATGTAGAGGGAGACAGTTAGGTAGAGGGAGACAGGTATGTAGAGGGGGACAATTAGGTAAAGGGAGACAGGTATGTAGAGGGAGACAGTTAGGTAGAGGGAGACAGGTATGTAGAGGGAGACAGTTAGGTAGAGGGAGACAGGTATGTAGAGGGAAACAGTTAGGTAGAGGGAGACAATTAGGTAAAGGGGGACAGGTATGTAGAGGGAGACAGTTAGGTAGAGGGAGACAGTTAGGTAGAGGGAGACAGGTATGTAGAGGGAAACAGTTAGTTAGAGGGAGACAGTTAGGTAGAGGGAGACAGGTCTGTAAAGGGAGTCAGGTATGTAGAGGGAGACAGGTTTGTTAAAGGGAGACAGGTATGTAGAGGGGGACAGGTACATAGTTGGAGACAGTGGTGTAGAGTGAGACAGGTATGTTGAGGGAGACAGTTGTGTAGAGTGAGACAGGTGTGTAGAGTGAGACAGGTGTGTAAAGTGAGACAGAGAGAGAGGGCAAAACCCGGACCGCTACACCAGACATGCAACCATGTTCATACTCCTTTCACAGTGGCCTAGCTGTGTAAGACAAACCCACGAACCAGGCGTCGTCAGCCCCATGTTCTACCAGCAGAGCTACAAAGCAGAGAGTGGGCCACTTCACTGCCATCCTGAGACAGGTAGTTTCCCACAAAGACTCCCTTAACTTCAGTGCAGTTGAACTGAATATCCAACTAGCATTGCTGTTGCTAATAAATGCTTAGTTGAGGCAAAATCGCCATATGACTGCGATATGCCGATCCTAAAACGAACACACTGTTTTGAAGTGGCTCGGAAAAAGAAAAACATTTTACACAGCTACATAGTCATTGTACACAGCTACATAGTCATTGTACACAGCTACATAGGTATTTGTACACAGCTACATAGTCATTGTACACAGCTACATAGACATTGTACACAGCTACATAGTCATTGTACACAGCTACATAGTCATTGTACACAGCTACATAGTCATTGTACACAGCTACATAGACATTGTACACAGCTACATAGACATTGTACACAGCTACATAGACATTGTACACAGCTACATAGACATTGTACACAGCTACATAGACATTGTACACAGCTACATAGACATTGTACACAGCTACATAGACATTGTACACAGCTACATAAACATTGTACACAGCTACATAGACATTGTACACAGCTACATAGACATTGTACACAGCTACATAGACATTGTACACAGCTACATAGACATTGTACACAGCTACATAGACATTGTACACAGCTACATAGACATTGTACACAGCTACATAGACATTGTACACAGCTACATAGACATTGTACACAGCTACATAGACATTGTACAAGGTCTATGTAGCTGCGTCCAATTCAGGACAGACCTTGTCAGGCTGTGAGACTTTGATTGGTCGCCAAGCCGGGCCACAGAAGCAGAGTAAGGGATGTCTCACTCAATGCTCTGGGAGTGTACACACACTCCATTTTTCTAACTCACCTCATAAAACACACACACACACATACACACACACTCTGTCTGCAATGTGTGTTATTTTTCGGAAACGCCATTTGGGCTGTTCAACAGGACAGCATCACATCTATCATCAGACGTCTTCAACTCCGTGTGTGAGTGCGTGTGAGTGTGTGTGAGTGTGTGTGTGTGTGTGTGTGTGTCTGTCGATGCCATGAGCGACAGCCCACGGAACCACTTCAAAAGAGGCTGGCGGGACCACAGAGGCCAGTCAGTGAGTTCATGGAATGTGGGTCACTGTACTGCGTGTGTTTGTCTGTGTGTGTGCGTGTTTGTCAGTCTGTGCGTGGGTGGGTGTGTGTTTGTTAGTGTGCATCTGTGGGTGTGTTTTTCAGTGTGTGTGTGTGTGTGTGTGTTTGTATGGCAGGAGGAGTATGATAGATTAGTTTCTGTTAGGTTGGAATGCGGGTCATACTGTAGAACACAGCTGGGCTGGAGAGAGAGGGGGGAGAGGAGGGAGAGGGGGGAGAGGAGGGAGAGGGGGGAGAGAGGGGAGGAGGGAGAGGGGGGAGAGGGGGGAGAGGAGGGAGAGGGGGGAGAGAGGGGAGAGGGGGGAGAGAGGGGAGGAGGGAGAGGGGGGAGAGGAGGGAGAGGGGGGAGAGGAGGGAGAGGGGGGAGAGAGGAGAGGAGGGAGAGGGGGGAGAGAGGGGAGAGGGGGGAGAGGGGGGAGAGGAGGGAGAGAGAGAGGCAAGGGGAGGGAGAAAGGACAGCGAAAGTATTGAGAACAAAGACAGAGAAAGACAAGAGAAGGGAACTAACACCACCTTTCCCTCCTCCTAATCATCCTTCTCGTCATCCTCTGTTACTCCTCCTTGTCATCCTCTGTGCCTCCTCCGTCTCCTTATCGTCCATGCCTGGTTAAGTGCTAAATGAACTGAGAGATTTAACATTGCAGTTGGACAGCAGAGAGAGACAGAGAGAAGGGGAGAGAGAGACAGAGAGAAGGAGAGACAGAGAGAAGGAGAGAGAGACAGAGAAAAGGAGAGGGGGCCGTTTCCTATCACTCTTAAATCAAGCCGGCAGAGGGAACAGGCCATGGGGGGCTGGTGTGTGTACATGTGTGTGTGTACATGTGTGTGTGTACATGTGTGTGTACATGTGTGTCTGTGTGTGTGTGTACATGTGTGTCTGTGTGCGTGTGTGTACATTTGTGTGTACATGTGTGTGTGTACATGTGTGTCTGTGTGTGTGTGTACGTGTGTGTGTGTGTAGATGTGTGTGTGCTTTTGTGTACGTGTGTGTGTGTGTACATGTGTGTGTGTAAGTGAGTGTGTATAACCTTAACCCTATGTTTTTTGAGATGGACCAGAAATCTAGATGGCCAAGACCCAAATGAATATATTCATTTATTGGAGTAAAGAAAACCATTTTGCACAACCTGATTCCAAAAACCCCTCATGTTGGTAGAGTACACTTTGTTAAATCGTTTTCTAATTCCGCTTTCCTGCAATTCTACACATTTTGTCCACGAGGAAGTGAGGTACCCATGAAGAGACAATGAGAAATTGAAAAAGAAACAAATGGATATTTCCAGTAAAAAAAATAACCTTTTTGTCCAGCTGTTTAAGCAAGTCACCATAACAACCCTGGAAAGGGTCTTCCTCATCTTCAACCTCCACTGGCCCCTCCTGGCGCCCACACATCCGCCCCAGGCGGTTCTGAAGTTTACAGTACCGATGTATGAAAGCCCCCGCCGACCTGAGCAGCCGAGCTCGAGGGTCTGTAAAGCACGCCCCCTGCGCCTGATGCCTCCACGCCTCCCCCACTGCCGTCTTCACCTTCCACGCCAGGTAGAACGACAGACAGAGAGATGGAGACACGGCAGCACACCTTTGGTCAGGTGAGCCGATGGGAACCTGGACCTGCCGTCAGCCTCTCAAACGGCGCGCAGACACGCAGACATCTTGTCCTCTAACAAGTTTCTTCACTAACAGGAAATCGGGAAAACAGTCACCTTTGACTCCTCCTATCCCGTCCGGGGGGGGGGGGGGGGGGGGGGGGGGTGGAGCTTTGGTAGCGCTTTTCCAGATGAGGCCCGCTGGCCTGTGTCGGGGACTAGATATCCTCCATTAAAAACAAGCATTCTGGGTAATAACCGTTCCACCCATTTCCTTCTTTCAACGTGGTCAGCACAGAGCCTGCTGGAAAAACTCACAAAGCAGGCCGTTATCAGAGATTTCGAAGGAGAGAGAGACCCTTTTCTTAAAATAGGCCCAATTTGTCGAGGTTTTTCCTCCCCTTGCAGTGCAGTCACAGTACATTACCTAATCGCATTACGAGCACTTTCCCTCCTCCCCCCCCAAAACCTGCAGAGCTAGGCCAAGATCGGCCGAACCCTGGCTTCACCAAGGTCCCATTAACACATGAGGAGAAGGAGGAGAGGGGATGAGAGGGAGGTAAGGGAGAAGGAGGAGAGGGGATGAGAGGGAGGTAAGGGAGAAGGAGGAGAGGGGATGAGAGGGAGGTAAGGGAGAAGGAGGAGAGGGGATGAGAGGGAGGTAAGGGAGAAGGAGGAGAGGGGATGAGAGGGAGGGGAAGAGGGAGGGAGGGGAAGAGGGAAGGAGGAGAGGGGATGAGAGGGGGGTAAGGGAGAAGGAGGAGAGGGGATGAGAGGGAGGTAAGGGAGAAGGAGGAGAGGGGATGAGAGGGAGGTAAGGGAGAAGTAGGAGAGGGGATGAGAGGGAGGGGAAGAGGGAAGGAGGAGAGGGGATGAGAGAGAGGGGAAGAGGGAAGGAGAAGAGGGGATGAGAGGGGGGTAAGGGAGAAGGAGGAGAGGGGATGAGAGGGAGGTAAGGGAGAAGGAGGAGAGGGGATGAGAGGGAGGGGATGAGAGGGAGGGGAAGAGGGAAGGAGGAGAGGGGATGAGAGGGAGGGGAAGAGGGAAGTAGGAGAGGGGATGAGAGGGAGGGGAAGAGGGAAGTAGGCAGCAAAATTCCGACCGCATAATGTCGGCACAATGAGATTTTAAAGTCTCAGAAGGCCTCTCAGTGAGGAAGAAAACTAATACATTCTGTTACAATCTGGCCTCTTTGAGGCTATTTGAGGTTAATTATTTTCCACCAGCCTCAAAGATTACTCTAACTCTCAGTTTCTCTCTAAATTCAAGAAAGAACCAATTTCCAAAATGAAGTTTAAGGGCTGCTTCAAACTGAAACTGTGCTAGAACCCCTTAATTAGTACCTCAAAGAGCCTTTTGAAGAACCCCACAAAAATGAACCCTAAAAGTTGAGAAACTTTGCTTGAGGAATTATTACAAGCAGTTCTGTGAAAGATCTTCAAAGATGTTAGAAGGTTTGGTCACAGTTTTGACTTGAAGAACCGCCAAAGGATTCCCCAGGAACTTTTTCTTTTTAGATTGTACAAGTAGATATCTTCTGGCTCAGCTGCACCAAATGGACCAACTCCCTCTAAATGGACCAACTTCATCCAAATGGACCAACATCCTCCAAATAGACCAACATCCTCCAAATGGACCAAGATCCTCCAAATGGACCAAGATCCTCCAAATGGACAAACTCCCTCCAAATGGACCAAGATCCTCCAAATGGACAAACTCCCTCCAAATGGACCAAGATCCTCCAAATGGACAAACTCCCTCCAAATGGACCAAGATCCTCAAAATGGACAAACTCCCTCCAAATGGACCAAGATCCTCCAAATGGACAAACTCCCTCCAAATGGACAAACTCCCTCCAAACGGACCAAATCCCTCAAAGCAGACCAACTGCCTCTAATTTAATCCTTTGTAAACATCTAAATGCTTCACTTCTGTCCAGTCTGTAAATGACTTCTGTTTTTTTAAACTCTCATTTTTCTGGGCATCACAGGCCAGCCGTGACGTCTAGACGGACAGAGAACACACACACACACACACACATAAACACACACACACACACACACACACACACATAAACACACACGCCCACACACCCACAAACACACACACACACACACACACACACACATAAACACAGAAACACATAAACACCCAAACGTGATGGGGAGGGACCAGAGTGTATTCTGGTTGCTGCTAGCATGATGGGAAAACAAACAGGTCTATTTTTGACCTCTGTATCTGCAAACACATGCACACACACACACACACACACGCACACACATATAAGACAAGCGGGTGCTGCTGTATGTTTGTGCCTCTCTTGGCATGGCACCATTACCCCGAAACACACACATAAACAAACACACACACACACAAACAGACAAGCACACACAGACCAACACACACGCACACACACATAAGACAAACACACACGCACAGACAAACACATACACAGAAAAACACACACACACAGACAAACACGAGAAATGAGAGAGAGGCCCCAGCTCAGGCTCACCCAGCCCAGATCCAAGAGGGAAACCAGAAACACTGAAGCACCATTAAAAAGTATTTTTCCTGACTGATGCATCTTGAGAGTGATGCCAGGAAATGTGGTCTACTGACACTCAGAGAATGAAGAGGATGGAGAGGACGAAGACACTCCAGATGAGGAGAGAAGGAGAGGGAGGAGAGAAAATGGTAGAAAGGAGAGAAATAGTTACTCAGAAGAGAAACTCAGAAGAGAATGAAACAGAAAGCGAAAGAGAGATATATACATTAGAAGGATCGATAAAAAAGTGTGTTGCCTCTACCTCCTTTTGTCTCTTCCACAACAAATTGTTGCTGTGTTTGTGCGTGTTTCTTAGTGTGTGTGTGTTAGTGTGTGTGTTTTAGGGTATACATATTTGTGTGTCTACACAGATCCTTTTCCAGAAGAAAGACAAACACATCCCGGTCAGGTTCTCCAAGGCTGTCTAGACTTTACAGTAAGAGCCTTTCCTGTATTCTGATCTCAGAGTTCCAAACACATCATGTCTATGCCTGGTTGTGTGAGGTCCTGGTATACAACACAGCTGAGCTGTCATGGCAGTTACTGCTTCATTAAGACGTGCAAGGGATTACTGTTACTAGAGTATCTACCAAGCAAGTTAATTACAACACTGTACAAAGTCAACAGCATAACGCGTGGAACCTCTATCATTTTGAAACATTTGTGTGGATAAATGTTTGCTTAGAATATCCAATTGTTTATTTCACTTTTGTTTATAGTTATTCTAACTTATACTTCCTCATCTCCCCTTGCTTTGGTGTTGTAAACAAATCTTTCCCAGGACAATAAAAGTCCCTTTGAGAGGCAGAAAGCAGAGAGACAGTGTCTACCTCTCAGACAACAGCCTGCTGCCTGATGACAGAGTGTTCCTGGGGGGCCTGTGGTGAATAACTCTGATAGGGAGAGTTTCTGCAACAACCATTCTAGAGGTTAACTCACCATCCCTCTAGGGTTGAAGGATCTGAGGCCTATAGAAGAAACTATAGAAGAGGCACTGGTACAATTCATGCACACACGTTTGTTTTTTTATCCTTGTGGGGGGGAGCTCACTGAGAAATCCAGGGTCCCTAGACATAACCTTAACCTGAATAACTTTTATGCCTAAACGTAACCTAGTCTTAGTGCCTAAACCTAAACCAAACATAATGTTCCCTATAGGGAACCTGGAAAAACCTTGTGAGGACCAATTTGTCAAGTTTTATTACCTTTGTGGGGACACACAAAGATACTAAAACCTGACTAAAACCTAAAACCCACACACCTACTCACAAACACACGCACACGCACACACACACAATCACACAGGGCGACAAGTTCAAATGTTCCCGACAACCCTCTTGACCTGGTGTGGTTATGGTGTCAAACAAATCAACACAGACTCCCCTTTAACCTTTGACCCTGTCACCAACTGAGAGGTCATCATTTTTTTACAGTCTCCGAGCTATAAATCCAAATCTGGTACAGTGTTGTTTACAGCCTCTGAGGTATAAATCCAAAGTGGTTTTAGGAGAATAAGTGTTAGGGGCATAGCCCCACTTGTGATTGGTCAAAAATGTATGAATAATAAAGCGTTAGGGGCGTAGCCCCACTTGTGATTGGTCAAAAATGTATGCTAAGATAAGCAGCACACCTAGAAGAAGACTACCTAAGGGTGTCGCGACATACCGGTATTGACGATAACCGTGATATTTAAAAAATTGAATATTGATATTATGTTAATAATACACAAATGATAATATCGTATTCACTCGGCGAAACTAAAGTTATATTTTCCAAAAACACCTCTCGGTTTTTCGATACTTTATACATGTCACTTATAGACAAACGATGCATGTGCTTAAACAAGGAGACTGGACCTATCAACTCGTTAGCCCCACTAGAACCCCTGGGCGAGATCCGCAAAGACACGTCGTTTTAGTAGCCTATTCACATGGAAAAAAGGTGAATAACGATGAGTCTGGACCTATACCCTATCAACTCCTGAATTAACTCCTTTTTGTAGCCTATTCACTAGGCAAAAATATTTTGTCTTTTTCCAAAAACTCCTCTCGGTGTTAGGATATGTAGGTCTTTTGTTTATCAGTTCATCAGGTTGCCTTTTCACTATCCATAAAGTGTAACTGTTCTTTTTGTACGCTTTTATTTTTTTTATTTGTACAGATATGGTTACAGACTCTCTCCACCTCCACACACTCGTATTTTGAATATAATCCATTTGCCAAAAAAGAGAAAAAAAACTGATAGCATTTTTGACATTTCCTATACATACATACTGTTACCGTGAATTCCTTTGGCCATGATAATCGTGTAGTGAAAATCTGATTTCGTGACAGCCCTAAGACGACCTTGCTAGTAACCTTGAAGTGGATAGGCAGTGTTAGATTAGTCTTTTAGTCTCTTGTCCATAGGAGTTCATACTGGTTACGGGTTTGAGACGGTAAATTGATTGGATTTCAGTCAACGGCTCTGAGTTGGCATATTGATATTCTGATGTCATATAGCACTTCAGTGATTCAAGATTGACACAATGTTTAAAATATGAAAACAAAATATAACTGTTTGGTTTACCTAAATAGCAACAAAATACAAACGTTTGGTTCACCTAATCTACAACAAAACAGTACCGTTTTGTTTACCTTAACAATAAATACATAAGTGTTTACCTTAACAACGAACTCAGGTCTGCCTATATACTCTCCCACCCCACACTCAAATTAATGGCAAATAACATGGTTCCCTTCGCAGATTTCCACTCCCTCCTAAACTTCCTCCAGTCTACAGAAAGACAGGGCGTCCCAAACAGCACCCTATCCCTTACATAGACTAGAGCACTGCATCTGATCAGGGCCAATGAGGCAGGGCACTAGATAGGGGAAAAGGGTGCCCTTTGGAACTCCACTGTAGAGCCTGAGGCCAACTTTAGATGAAAATCAAGAGTCAAAACTCCTTAACAACAACCCCCTGCCATTTCCCCCACCACATGGTTCCCATTTTAATCTAATTATGGCATATTTTGGGTCAAGATACCCCAACATAATCTATTTCCAAATGACAAAAGAAAAAGAAATGAGAGGCCGGCTGGAACAATGAATTTTGCCAAATAAAAAATACCCCCCAAAAAAAAACAGGATTAGAAGAGAACAAACATGCTTTTTATGTTGGGATTAATGAGTCCAACAGAGCTGTGGAAATGTTCCCTTTTCTAACTGCCCAATTTCTCAATTAAAAATGACACTTCCCTCCGTCAGAGGCTGACACAGCCAGGCCCTTTCATGAAGATCGGATGAGAAGGGATCGGAAGACAGAGCAAACAGGGCAAGGGCGGGGCAAGAGAGAGACGGACAGATGAAAACTAATATTCAGTGGTACACAATCCGGGTTCTGATGCACCTCGGGCACTTCATGGTTTTCATTTAGACGACCTGGAAGACCAGCTGTGTTGAATTTAGGCCAATCACTGAACAGATCAATTAACTAAGTAGCTCAGTGTGGTGTGTCGTTAGTGACCGCGGCGCTCCAGGAATAGGGATGCCAATCCCGGCATTACCGTTAACCCGCTACATCAGACCGCTCGTCTTTCAACCCCACTCCCCACGTTCCTCTCTGTCTTCTTCTGGCTCTGATCAGGATCCCCTAGTCTGGTAGAAACGGCTCGCCCGATCGCTCTGGAAGAAAAAGCTAGTGCCTTGGCCGGCGACCCGCAACGTCTCGGCAAGTGTCCAGGAGTATTCTGGCTGACGCATTATTAAGTCCTACCAGATAATGGTGCATAAGTGGAGTTTGATTGAGAATGAGGGCAAGCATATGTCAGATCCCTCTGGTATACCTTGGTCAACCTCATCCAGGCTGTTTACATGCAAGTCCATGGAGTCGGGCTTTGTCAATACTAGGAAGGCACAGTTCTGAAAACCTTGCCAAATCTTTCATGAATTTCAGCTGAAAGATTCCTGGAAACGGGAGGAAATAAGTAGACACTGGGTTGTAACATCCTTTTTACTTTTGTAATGTTATAATCGACGGTTAACCAACAGCGAAGGAGGAGTCTAATCATGCATTTATCTTTTTGCTCTAAATTCTTAAGATTTTTCTATAAATTACATACAGGTTTCATTTAGCTCACTTAATGAAAACTTCAACAGTACTCTTGGCCAGATCCCCCAAGCGTCAAATAATGATCTAATTTGAGTTTATGTGTGTGAGTGTGATGGATGTGTATAAGTGTGATGGATGTGTGTGACTGTAATGGATGTGGATGAGCGTAATGGATGTGTGTGACTGTAATGGATGTGTGTGACTGTAATGGATGTGTGTGACTGTAATGGATGTGTGTGAGTGTGATGGATGTGTGTGAGTGTAATGGATGTATGTGAATGTGATGGATGTGTGTGAGTGTGATGGATGTGTGTGAGTGTGATGGATGTGTGTGAGTGTGATGGATGTATGTGACTGTAATGGATGTGTGTGAGTGTGATGGATGTGTGTGAGTGTGATGGATGTGTGTGAGTGTGATGGATGTGTGTGAGTGTGATGGATGTGTGTGACTGTGATGGATGTGTGTGAGTGTGATGGATGTGTGTGAGTGTGATGGATGTGTGTGAGTGTGATGGATGTATGTGACTGTAATGGATGTGTGTGAGTGTGATGGAATGTGTGTGAGTGTGATGGATGTGTGTGACTATAATGGATGTGTGTTAGTGTGATGGATGTGAAAGTCAAATGGTGGGTCACAAGGGAGATGCCTGTATGTAGAATGTTAACTTTACTTTGGTAAAAATGTTTTACCAAAATAACCAAAAATAGTACTGGAACTGTGCTAAATGCCACAAGGAAAAATAAATGCTATAATTGTCGGGAATACTTACTGCCAAAATTGCGGTCTATATTTTGAGTGACAAAGTAGTTTTTGCCAGTCAGTATACTGCTACATCTCGTAGCATCCTCTCCAGTGACCAGGCTGGGTATCTGGGAAAGCACTTGGTGACAACTGCTGACATATAAAGGACTTTATGAAACAAAGTGGGAATGAAACCCTCAAGGTGGCATTTGAAGGACCACCAAGTGTCAGTTGAACTACAAGGCCAGGGAGAGGCAGGAAGTAAACAGAAAGGGCGTCACCATCCCAGTCAATGCCCATTCATTCTATTTCTATGGCGGAGATAAGGAACCACAGTTCTCTTCTGTAGGTCTATCCAGGCGATTAATGCGCACACACACATCCACGCACACACACACACACACACACACACACACCTTAACCCAGCCCACACACAATCCTTTGCTGTCCTGAGTTAATGGCCCAATCAGCACGAGCGAGTGTGTGTCCTGTATGCAACTGCTCATGCAATCCATGTTTCTTCCGTCCAGCAGCAGGGAAGCGCTACAGGCTAATTCATTACTACTAAGCCGTGTTGCCAACCTGCTAGCACGTTAGACTTTTTCTCTGGGAAGTGTCATGAACCGGTGCTAGCATGTTAGCCTTTTTCTCTAGGAAGTGTCATGAACCGGTGCTAGCATGTTAGCCTTTTTCTCTAGGAAGTGTCATGAACCGGTGCTAGCATGTTAGCCTTTTTCTCTAGGAAGTGTCATGAACCAGTGCTAGCATGTTAGAGTTTTTCTCTAGGAAGTGTCATGAACCAGTGCTAGCATGTTAGCCTTTTTCTCTGGGAAGTGTCATGAACCAGTGCTAGCATGTTAGAGTTTTTCTCTGGGAAGTGTCATGAACCGGTGCTAGCATGTTAGAGTTTTTCTCTGGGAAGTGTCATGAACCGGTGCTAGCATGTTAGCCTTTTTCTCTGGGAAGTGTCATGAACCGGTGCTAGCACATTAGCCTTTGTTGCTGGTAAGCCCTTTGGGAACGTGTAGAAGTTTTAGCAGCAAGCTAAGCACCAGGCTAACTGTTCACAAGGAAAACGTGTGCTGCTCATATGGATGCATTTACACGACTGTAGCGTCTGTGTGCATCTGCTAGGTCGTCCATCAACATGGTCAGCGGAGGAGCCAACATGTGAACGCCGCTGTTTGAAGGAAAAAATGAGAGAAGGAGAAGGAAGAGACAAAAAGTGACGACCGGGGTGTTCAGGCACTCGTTCTCTCTCTTTCTCTCTATACCTCTCTACTGTTCTCTCTCTCTCTCTCTCTCTCTTTAAAAGTCAAACAACAGTAAGTGCTCTTGAAAGCTAAGAGGAATCGGAGTGAATATTATATTTCAAATGCCAGTAATTTATTTGAATATGGTTAGCTGATGGGAGCCAGGTTCTGAGGAGGGTGAAATACATGTTTCCATGACGCACGGGGAACTCAGAGATATCTGAACAGATATGGATTGCAGTTACATACATACTGTATGTGTGTGTGTATATGGGTGCATTTGTGTGCGTTGTGTATACTGTCCCTGGTCCTCTGAACAGTTGATCAAGTGTGTTAAAAGTGTGTTAAAATTAATAATTTTCCAGACAATAACATCAGCATCAAGACCAGCAACACGTGAAAAACCGCACAGATCCGTCAGAGAGGAATAAAAGGTGAGCACAAACACAGTCTTATAAAGAACCACACAATCATATAGAGAACCATACAGTCATATAGAGAACCATACAGTCATATAGAGAACCACACAGTCATATAGAGAACCATACAGTCATATAGAGAACCACACAGTCATATAGGGAACCACACAGTACAGCCAGTCCACTATTATGACACAGGAAACTGAAGAAGAAAAATGAACGTTTGACAAAAAGAATACATTGAATCGGAGGGTTAAAAACATGCAGTGACGAGCATCAGGAAGTACAATGAAAAAAGGAACGAAAAAAATAAGACAAATTTTATATAAAAATGAATATTATTATTAAATGATTCACATGAAGGCAGGCAGCATTCTCCAGTAAGAGACTGATCGCTCACCCTTCTGTACAAAATGGCTGAGAGAAAGAGAGCAGGGACAGGTTATGCCCAGATACCCTCCTCATCATCCTATTGGTTAGTTCAATGCAGCATGGAATTGAAGGAAGAGTATTGGTTAGACAAGGAGAACAAGATTAACATATGATTCCTTTTTTAATACCATGACTTACCATAAGAAGAGATAAAGCATTAATAACATCGCAAGTCATTAAAAAACAACATTGCAATTTCATAGAAATAAAAGATACATTCTACTGTACCTAAGAATTCAAAAACCAAAACAGACAACATGTAGAACTCTTTGGTGTGGCTTGGCTCAGGCAAAAAACACAGGTGCTGGTTACCTGTGTGCCTTCATTAGCCTTAGCTTTAATTCCTATATAGTCAAACACGAAGGATCAGGTCCCAGGGTCTTTGGGCAAAAAGTAACGCAGTAAATAGGGAATAGAGTGAGATTCAGTCCTTAGTCTTTCGTGGCACATTCTGGGACTTTTCATGACACATTCTGGGATTTCTCTTGACAAATCCTGATAATTTTCATGACACAATCCTGGAACATTTCATAACAAATTTTGAGACTTTTATGATACATTCTGAGACTTTTTGTCACATATTCTGAGACCTTTTGTGACACATTCTGAGACTTTTTGTGACACATTCTGAGACTTTTCGTGACACATTCTGAGACTTTTCGTGACACATTCTGAGACTTTTAGTGACACATTCTGAGAATTTTTGAGACACATTCTGAGACCTTTTGTGACACATTCTAATACTTTTTGTGACACATTCTAATATTTTTCGTGACACATTCTGATACTTTTAGTGACACATTCTGAGATTCCAGTACAGTACCTCACCATGGAAACCAACCCAAAACAGATGCTACACCAGCTAGCACTGTTCATATTGCAGTGGAAAATGTGACCAAACTGAGGCAAAACTATTCCTCACAGTTAGCTTTTAAAATAAATATCACAACACACAACACCAGCTAGAATAACAGCTAGCTCAATCTTTTTTCATTTCTCTCTAATTCTCTAATAGCTAACAAACAAACTAAAGAAAGAACAGATGAAGAAGCAGTATAAGAAGGTACAAAAAAGAAAAGGAGAAAGACAGTGGCAGACAGAGAAGGAGAGTGAAAACAGAGGTTGGCTAAAGATAGCATTAGCTGCTTTATTTGGATTTCGTCAGAGAAGAGGAAAAAGGGTGTTGCATTGAAGCCGATATGGATGTGAGACACTTGCCCTCCATCTGCCTGTCTGATCAGTGGAAACAGCTGTAATGAGACCGTCTCACTCCCACCGATCTGTGTTGCAATGGGGGGAGTGATGTTTTGACATGGCAGTGTTCTGACGCCTGTGCTGCTATTCTGTTTTGACATGGTAGTGTTCTGATGCCTGTGCTGCTATTCTGTTTTGACATGGTAGTGTTCTGATGCCTGTGCTGCTATTCTGTTTTGACATGGTAGTGTTCTGATGCCTGTGCTGCTATTCTGTTTTGACATGGTAGTGTTCTGATGCCTGTGCTGCTATTCTGTTTTGACATGGTAGTGTTCTGATGCCTGTGCTGCTATTCTGTTTTGACATGGTAGTGTTCTGATGCCTGTGCTGCTATTCTGTTTTGACATGGTAGTGTTCTGATGCCTGTGCTGCTATTCTGTTTTGACATGGTAGTGTTCTGATGCCTGTGCTGCCATTCTGTTTTGACATGGTAGTGTTCTGATGCATGCGTTGCATTCTGTTTTGACATGGCAGTGTTCTGACGCCTGTGTTGCATTCTGTTTTGACATGGCAGTGTTCTGACGCCTGCGCTGCATTCTGTTTTGACGTGGTAGTGTTCTGATGCCTGTGCTGCATTCTGTTTTGACATGGCAGTGTTCTGATGCCTGCGTTGCATTCTATTTTGACATGGCATTGTTCTGATGCCTGTGCTGCATTCTGTTTTAACATGGCAGTGATCTGATGCCTGCGTTGCATTCTGTTTTGACATGGCATTGTTCTGATGCCTGCGCTGCTATTCTGTTTTGGTTGGAGTGTCCAGCAGTGAATGATGACAGGGATCCGTCCCCAGATCAGAGAACACGACGCTAAGTGTTTTCTTGGCAACTAGAAAAGTGGTGGTGGTGGGGTTCTGGGATGAACGAACGGACTCTGCATGCGTGTGTGGTGTGTGTGTGTGTATGTTGGAACAGGAATATAGTGAACAGAAATTTTTTCTTACTGACTATACTAACCAGGCTTGGTTTGTGACAAAAAGCAGCTTACACACGCTGTCAAACACGCTTCTACCTCTCTCTCTCTCATTCTCTCTCGTTCTGTCTCTCCTCTCTTTCCCTCACTCTCTTTCCAAATTTAATTTAAATTTAAGGGCTTTATTGGCATGGGAAACATTTGATTATATTGCCAAAGCAAGTGGAAAATAATAATAAAAAAAGCTATGACAAATGACTAAAGTAAAAACAAACATTAGATTAACAAATCAAAAATAGCAAGTAGATGTTACACACAGGTTTTGGAAGGAGAAATACTTTTTGAATGTTATATTAAAATGTCTCTCACTTCTCTCTCTCTCTCTCTATCCCCGGTTGTGTTGCAGATCAAGACGATACCTGACAATTTCAGCTGACACTGTGCTGACCCCTCCCACCTCCCCCTTGCTGTCCCTGTCCTTGTCCATCTGGTCATGCTGCTGACCTGGACTAAGTTTAAATAGACTCTGGACTCAGCCCAGATGCATTTATTAATTATTACAATTTGTACTCTTAATATGTTCACCTGGCACAGCCAGAAGAGGACTGGTCACCCCTCTGAGCCTGGTTCCTCTCTAGGTTTCTTCCTAAATTTCAGCCTACTTAGGGAGTTTTTCCTAGCCACTGAAATGCAAAACTACTGTTGTTTGCTCCTTGGGATTTAAGGCTGGGTGTTTTGTAAAAGCACTTTGTGACAACTGCTGATGTAAAAAGGGCTTGATAAATACATTTGATTGAAATTTGATTGACTTACATATATACACCGACCAGCCATATCATTATGACCACTGACAGGTGAAGAGAATTACACTGATAGTCTCATTATCATGGCACCTGTCAGTGGGTGGGATATATTAGGTAGCAAGTGAACATTCTGTCCTCAAAGTTGATGTGTTAGAAGCAGGAAAAAGTGGGCAAGCGTAAGGATCTGAGAGCAACTTTGACATGGGCCAAACTGTGATGGCTAGTCGACTGGGTCAGAGCATCTCTAAAACGGCAGCCCTTCTGGAGTGTCTGCAGCGGTCAGTACCTATCAAAAGTGGTCCAAGGAAGTAAAAGTGGTGAACCGGTGACAGGGTCATGGGTGGCCAAGGACCATTGATGCATGTGGGTAGTGAAGGCTGGCCCGTGTAGCTCAAATTGCTGAAAAGGTTAATGCTGGTACTGACAGAAAGGTGTCAGAACACACAGTGCACCACAGTTTGTTGCGTATGGGGCTGCGTAGCCGCGGAACAGTCAGGGTGCCCACGCTGACCCCTGTCCACAGCCGGAAGCACCTACAATGGGCACGTGTGCATCAGAACTGGACCATGGAGCAATGGAAGAAGGTGGCCTGGTCTGATCACGTGGATCTCCAGGTGCTTGTGCGTCGCTTACCTGGAGAACGCATGGCACCAGGATGCACTATGGGAAGGAGGCAAGCAGGTGGAGGCAGTGTGATGCTTTGGGCAATGTTCTGCTGGGAAACCTTGGGTCCTGCCATTCATGTGGATGCTACTTTGACACGTACCACCTACCTGAGCATTGTTGCAGACCATGTGCTCACTTTCATGGCAACTGTATTCCCAGATGGCATTGGCCTCTTTCAGCAGGATAATGTGCCCTGCCACAAAGCAAAAATGGTTCCAGAATGGTTTGAGGAACATAACAACAAGTTCAAGGTGTTGACTTGGCCTCCAAATTCCCCAGATCTCAATCCAATTGAGCATCTGTGGGATGTGCTGGACAAACAGGTCCGATCCATGGATGCCCCACCTCACACCTTACAGGACTTAAAGGATCTGCTGCTAACGTCTTGGTGCCAGATATCACAGAACACCTTCAGAGGTCTAGTGGAGTCCATGCCTCGATGGGTCAGGGCTGTTTTGGCAGCAAAAGGGGGACCTACACAATATTAGGCAGGTGGTCATGATGTTATGGCAGATTGGTGTATACAATTGCTCAAAAGTTTGCATACCCTTGGAGAATTGGTTATATACACTCACCTAAAGGATTATTCGGAACACATGTTCAATTTCTCATTAATGCAATTATCTAATCAACCAATCACATGGCAGTTGCTTCAATGCATTTAGGGGTGTGGTCCTGGTCAAGACAATCTCCTGAACTCCAAACTGAATGTCAGAATTGGAAAGAAAGGTGATTTAAGCAATTTTGAGCATGGCATGGTTGTTGGTGCCAGACGGGCCGGTCTGAGGCCCCGAATTTTTGCAGGTGCGTCTGGGTCATGCAAAAATGCCTCCAGGTCATGCCAAGTCCTTGGTCGTCGGGGCCTCATAGACAATTCGGGGCCTAATAGACTATTACAATAGACTGCACGCTGTCATTGATGCTAAAGGGGGCAATACACAGTATTAAGAACTAAGGCTATGAAGACTTTTAAACAGGGATCAGTGCTTTTCTTTCTTGCCATGTTTTGTTTTATGATTGTGCCATTCTTTTATGATCTACAGTTGAATCCCATAAGAAATAAAAGACGTGTTTTGCCTGCTCACTCATGTTTTCTTTACAAATGGTACATACACTCACCTAAAGGATTATTAGGAACACCATACTAATACTGTGTTTGACCCCCTTTCGCCTTCAGAACTGCCTTAATTCTACGTGGCATTGATTCAACAAGGTGCTGAAAGCATTCTTTAGAAATGTTGGCCCATGTTGATAGGATAGCATCTTGCAGTTGATGGAGATTTGTGGGATGCACATTCAGGGCACGAAGCTCCTGTTCCACCACATCCCAAAGATGCTTTATTGGGTTGAGATCTGGTGACTGTGGGGGCCATTTCAGTACAGTGAACTCATTGTCATGTTCAAGAAACCAATTTGAAATTATTCGAGCTTTGTGACATGGTGCATTTTCCTGCTGGAAATAGCCATCAAAGGATGGGTACATGGTGGTCATAAAGGGATGGACATGGTCAGAAACAATGCTCAGGTAGGCCGTGGCATTTAAACGATGCCCAATTGGCACTAAAGGGCCTAAAGTGTGCCAAGAAAACATCCCCCACACCATTACACCACCACCACCAGCCTGCACAGTGGTAACAAGGCATGATGGATCCATGTTCTCATTCTGTTTACGCCAAATTCTGACTCTACCATCTGAATGTCTGAACAGAAATCGAGACTCATCAGACCAGACAACATTCTTCCAGTCTTCAACTGTCCAATTTTGGTGAGCTTGTGCAAATTGTAGCCTCTTTTTCTTATTTGTAGTGGAGATGAGTGGTACCCGGTGGGGTCTTCTGCTGTTGTAGCCCATCCGCCTCAAGGTTGTGCGTGTTGTGGCTTCACAAATGCTTTGCTGCATACCTCGGTTGTAACGAGTGGTTATTTCAGTCAAAGTTGCTCTTCTATCAGCTTGAATCAGTCTGCCCATTCTCCTCTGACCTCTAGCATCAACAAGGCATTTTCGCCCACAGGAATGCCGCATACTGGATGTTTTTCCCTTTTCACACCATTCTTTGTAAACCCTAGAAATGGTTGTGCGTGAAAATCCCAGTAACTGAGTAGATTGTGAAATACTCAGACCAGCCCGTCTGGCACCAACAACCATGCCACACTCAAAATTGCTTAAATCACCTTTCTTTCCCATTCTGACATTCAGTTTGGAGTTCAGGAGCTTGTCTTGACCAGGACCACACCCCTAAATGCATTGAAGCAACTGCCATGTGATTGGTTGATTAGATAATTGCATTCATGAGAAATTGAACAGGTGTTCCTAATAATCCTTTAGGTGAGTGTATATATATATATACAAGCTTCACAGAGTTTACTAGGTTGTTCAGGGAGTTGAGGAACAAATTATGTTGTAATCGACTCTTCACCGCTACTTCTGGGTGCAGGGATTCTTGCATGGGTTCTGTACATTCTACAGGTATGAACATTCTGGGTTCTGAACATTCTCGAGGTCAGAACATTCTCAGGGTATGAACATTATCAGGTTGTAAAACATCTGACTATGAACATTCTAGGGTTCTGAACATTCGCAGAGTCTGAACATTCTCGAGGTCAGAACGTTCTCGAGGTCAGAACATTCTGAAGGTCAGAACATTCTCAGGGTATGAACATTCTCGGGTTGTAAAACATCTGAGTCTGAAGGGGTATGGAGCGGATTGCAGGTTTACATAGATATATAGCACTGTGTGCTTTTAGGGTACTGATGAAGAAGTCAAGACGCCATGTTAAAATTATCTAGAGCAGAAAGGGGAGCAATAAAACAGGATTTGGCTAATTCAGGCAGACGGCTGGTCAGACCTCCCTCCCTCTCTGCTGAGTAGATCTCTCCTATACCCCCCCCCCCCAGTCCCTGTCTCCCCTTCCCTCTCTCAGGCAATTAGCTATGGAGATGTAGTTCCCCCCGCCCTCTCTCCCCCTTCTCCAGCCCCCTCCTCTCCCTCCTGTCACTCTGTTTTAGCAGGGCAGTACATTATGGTAGAGCAACATTACACTATGCTTTGAGGCTCATTGGCATGCATTGGGTCCATAATGAAAGTTTCAAGCTATGTACGTTTTCAGCGTATTCAGCACTGGGAAAACAAAGGAAGGACAGAACCAATCATATCTGGGAAGGCTGAATGGTGACTGGACATTGTTTCAGGGGGAAATCTGAATTGGGATTGGGGCCTATTATTGGGTGTGTGTGGTCATGTTTACGTGTGTGTGTGTGTGTGTACGTGCTGAATAATATATAACTATTAGGTGCTGCTATCTTGATGAAACCTTTTTTTTTCCTCAAAGGAATTTACTTGGAAAAACAAAGGTTAAAAAAAGGTTAAACTGCTTGCAGTCAGACACACTTATTGCGTGTGTGCATGCATGCATGCTTGTGCATTTGTGTGAACGGGCTTCCTTCCTTACTTGCCAGGGTATACGTGTGTGCTTTGCTCGCCCAAGCGATTTTCGGTGCCTAATGTGAGATAATAAGAGTGCTTACGGTTCAGAGTGCTGTGGTTTATTGGATGTGAAAGATGTAATTTCCTGTTGTTTGTGCTTGGCTATAATGACTTTGACTTGTAAACCAGGAGAGAGCCCTTTGGGAGACCTTAACCACTACAGATGGGAAGGAAGGAGTGAAGAAGAGGGAGTGAGAAAGACAAAAGACACTAGAGAGAAATGCATGAATTAGGTTCTATAACAAAGAAAAGTATAACTAAAGTTCTAGAACAGTGAAGAAAATTAAGAAGTTTCTAGAACAGGGAAGAGCATAAAGAAGGTTCTAGAACTGAGAAGAGCATAAAAAAAGTTAGATATTCGAGAAGAGCATAAAGAAGGTTCTAGAACAGAGAACCCAACTAGATTAGAGAGGAGAGGAAGTCAAAGGGAACGATAATGAGACCAGCAGTTCCCCACTCGGCATGGGGTGCCTCTCTCATGTTCAACCTATTCCCTATACAGCGACCCATAAGGCTCTGCACAAAATGACTGTGCTATAAGGAACAGAGGGACTAAGAAACGGGGCAGCATTTGGGACAGTTATGGAACTATCCAGGGCAGGAAACTGGCCCAACACAGCAGAGTCTGGGTGACTGGATCTTCCAGTAACAGAACTACATTCAGCATTCACACTCAATGTCCATTCAGGCCATTTGAAAGGACTGATCGTATTCTATTGCGTTGTTACAACAGTTTGAAACAGTGTCTGTACAAGGGCACACATTAAGCCAGGACCTTTCTATCAGAAGACTGACTCTGTTAAACTATACTTGTTATTTAAACACACACCGCTTTATATTATAACATTCAAAAGTTTGCGGTCACTTGTTTTTCACTTGTTTTTCATGAAAACATACATGAAATTAGTTTGAATAGGAAATATAGGAAAATAAATAGGGCAAAATAGTAGGTTGAAATAACAGTTTGGATTGGCTTAATGGGCACTTCTCACATACCACTAGTGCTGTCCACAGGGTGTGGCATGGTGTTGCAAAATGGGGTGATAGCCTTCTTTCTTCAAGATTCCTTTTACCCTGTACAAATCTCCCACATTACCACCACGAAAGCACCTCCAGACCATCACATTGACTCCACCATGCTTGACAGATGGCATCAAGCACTCCTCCACCATGCTTGACAGATGGCATCAAGCACTCCTCCACCATGCTTGACAGATGGCATCAAGCACTCCTCCAGCATGCTTGACAGATGGCATCAAGCACTCCTCCAGCATGCTTGACAGATGGCATCAAGCACTCCTCCAGCATGCTTGACAGATGGCATCAAGCACTCCTCCACCATGCTTGACAGATGGCATCAAGGACTCCTCCACCATGCTCGACAGATGGCATCAAGCACTCCTCCACCATGCTTGACAGATGGCATCAAGGACTCCTCCATCATGCTTGACAGATGGCATCAAGCACTCCTTCACCATGCTTGACAGATGGCATCAAGCACTCCTCCAGCATGCTTGACAGATGGCATCAAGCACTCCTCCACCATGCTTGACAGATGGCATCACGCACTCCTCCAGCATCTTTTCATTTGGTCTGCATCTGACAAATGTTCGTCTTTGTGATCTGAACACCTCAAACTAGATTTGTCCGTCCAAAACATATTTTTCAAATATTCCTCTGTGTCTGTGTTCTTTTGCTCATCTTAATTTTTCTTTTTATTGGCCAGTCTGAGATATGCCTTTTTTTTTGCAACTCTGCCTAGAAGGCCAGCATCCCAGATTTGCCTCTTCACTGTTGATGTTGAGACTGGTGTTTTGCGGGTACTATTTAATGAAGCTGCCAGGTGAGGACCTGTGAGGTGTGTTTGACACTAATGTATTTGTCCTCTTGCTAAGTTGTGCACCGGGGCCTCCCACTCTTTCTATTCTGGTTAGAGACAGTTTGCCCTGTTCTGTGAAGGGAGTAGTACACAGTGTTGTACAAGATCTTCAGTTTCTTGAAAATGTTTCACATGGAATAGCCATCATTTCTCAGAACACGAGCAGACTGACAAGCATCAGGAGAGAAAGTTCTTTGTTTCTGGACATTTTATTTGTAATTTTTTTGTAATCTGTAATTGAACCTAGAATTGTTGATGCTCCAGTTACTCAACTAGTCTAAAGAAGGCACGTTTTATTGCTTCTTTAATCAGCAATTGTTCAGCTGTGCAAAATAGTTGCAAAAGGGTTTTCTAAGCCTTTTATAATGATAAATCCTGGATTAGCAAACACAACGTGCCATTGGAACACAGGACTGATGGTTGCTGATAATGGGACACTTTATGCCTATGTAGATATTCCTTTATAAATTTGCCATTTACAGCTACAATAGTCATAGTCAACAGTAACAATACCCACACAATGTCTGAGCAATCTGATGATTTTTTTTGTAATTACAAATGTTCTGTAACTTTCTGTTACGTTGTGTACTATCACAGAAATGCTGAACACTTCTGTACCTGTGATTTGGTGTTACCTGATCTGGGGAGGGTTTGTGGTTGGTCTGGTCAGATTGTGACGAGGCCTTCAGGTGTTCATCCTCATAGTTATCGGCCATCAACTTCATGCGGTTCTGAGTCTGGCGGAGAAACACAGGACAACACGTAGGATCAGGGTAAATGACAGATTCTCCTGACGTTTACAGTGAATACTGCTTCATGTACAGTCTGACTCAGATTCCTGTCCCACTAGTTGTCAACGCACGGTTCAGGGTCGGACTCGGGGGGGAAACAACCTGGTTTCAAATCTAGTAGCTAGGCAACCAGTCCAGAAGCAGTCCTGAGTCACTTGAAGTTTTGTTTTTTTATCCAACCTGAACTGATTCACTGAATTGATCGGTTATCAGGTCTGCAGCTAGACAGGCAGTCCAGATCTGATCCAGGTCAGGCTCTAAACCCTGACCAAATAGACCAGCAATACATTTGCCGTGTAATGTTTATCAAATAAATATATTCCTAGTAGTAGTTTACATGGCACTGCATAACTTAACACGAAACCAGGAAAGCCTAGTTCAGCCCGACCGCAATACAAAGCGTTGATCGTGGCTGCCCTCTCGATATTCGAACCCAGGTCGCCCACATGAAATGCTGTCTTTAAACACTACGCCACAGAGCTGACCATTTGCCGGGTGTCAGTATAGCACACTGACATTATATAATATTGTCAAGCATTAATACATTATATAATATTGTCAAGTTTGACTATTTAATTGGACACCATTAACCATTGTGTTAAACTGAGTAAAGTTTCTTATTAAGGTTATCTCCACCACAAATAGCATCTATTAACATGCCACTGGCCGTTTTAACAGCGTATTAGCCATTCGTTAATGACATTGATACAATAACTACTGTATCAATATAGGTGATGATAACATACTTTTACGTCAAGAGAAAAGAGGAGAGAATCATGTAGCCAACAATGTGTTTGACTATCCTGAAGAAATGCTAAGACATAATAAAAAAATCCACCAGAAATAGTCGCAATATAACAGTAAACGAGTGATGGCTGTTCTTCTAGCAGCAGGATATTATGCTAGCAGCGCTAACTCAGATTTTCTTTTTCAAAATAAAAGCCATCAGTGAACTATATAAGGTGATATAGTTAACAATCAAGTCTGTCAATCTAGTCTGTCATTTTATGTTTAATGTCCATTCCAATGTTGTTCTTGTCTGTTGTTTTTTTTACATACTATATTGTTTACTATATGGCCTTATACATTTCAATGATGGCTTTTATTGTGTTAATGAAAATCAGATATAATATCCTGCTGCTAAAATAACGCTAATGAAGCCTCGTTTGGCCATCACTACAATAAACAGTTTCATTTTAGGCTACAGAAGGTTGTAGCCAGCAAAGTTTTTGTCTATTCTGAACAAATCCTCTTTTAAAAAAACATATTCTATATTATCATTATTACCTAACACAAGGCTACTGACGGTTTTCACTTCAACCCCAGGTGTATGCTAGCTCATTCACCTATTAACCATCAAATTATTAGAATCAACTGTGCTAAATTAGGGGTGGGGTCAAGACAACCAGGACAGTACTGTAGCTCTCCAGGTGCAGGGTTGACCTAGGGTTAGACCTAGCCTGTTTCTAGACCAGCAGCTTAAGCTATCAAATCCCTATCAGACTGTGCTACCGTTAACACACAACAAACATCTTTCTGTATGAATTCAATAACAGATCTTACAAAAATAAGCTTTAGATTTTCTCAGTGGCAGAACATGACTTTGTACCCCACAGCTAGACTTCCATTAGGCTGGAATGAATTACAGAGGAAAGTGAAAGAGATAGAGAGAGATTGGGATGGATGCAGAATGTGAGATAGAGAGAGGAGAGAGATTGGAAGAGGTGCAGAGGAGAGAGAAATGCATTGGGATAGATGCAGAGAAAGAAGAGAGGAGAGATTGATAAAGATGCAGGGAGAGAGGGTAGATTGGGATAGATATAGGGAGAGAGAGAGGAATAACTGGGATGGATTCAGGGAAAGAGAGAGGAGAGACTGGGATGAATTTAAGGAAAGAGAGAGGGGAGACTGGGATGGATTCAGGGAAAGAGAGAGGAAAAACTGGGATGGATTCAGGGAGAGGAGCGACCGGGATGGATGCAGGGAGAGAGACATGTGATGAAGCCATTACCTGAAGAGAACAGGCCTGTCATACTGACATGATTTCTATTAATCATTCAGCCTGCCAGTCTCCTGAAGGGGCCTTGGTCCACGTATGAACCCACCATAAAGCACACATAATGGGCCAATGGGAATGGAGTGGAACTGAGGTTCGCTGTCACCCTTCCTGTTCTTTCACCCCTCTCTCTGTACCCCCACTCTGTACCCCCACTCTGTACCCCCACTCTGAAATCCTTCTCTCTGTACCCCCACTCTGTACCCCCACTCTGCACTCTCTCTTTCTGTACCCCCACTCTGTACCCCCACTCTGTACCCCCACTCTGCACTCTCTCTCTCTGTACCCCCACTCTGCAATCCTTCTCTCTGTCCCCCACTCTGCAATCCTTCTCTCTGTACCCCCACTCTGAAATCCTTCTCTCTGTACACCCACTCTGACCCCACTCTCTGCCCCCCCACTCCACTCCCCCAAGTGTGATGGTTGGTCTCCCTCTGTTTATGTTTCTTACTCTAATCACAGTCTTTTCCTCTCTGTATCCCTTCATCTCTCCCCCCTCAATCGCTCCCTTCCTCTCTTCGTCCATCTCTCCCTCCATCCCTCACCCCTCCTTCCATCTCTCCCTCCATCCCTCACCCCTCCTTCCAACTCTAGGACTGACCCGAACCGACACAGGAAGCAGGAATGATGAGATGTAATCTTCAAATGAGCCTGATGCAAACTGGCCTGGAAGCTCTGACCTCATGACCTGTGGGTGGGGACTGTGGATTTTTGTTTGTGTGTGTGTTTGTTAGATAGTGTGTGAGTGTGAGGGACGAGGGTAAGTGAGAGGGATGTGTTACATACAGGGAGGGGCCCACGTTTCTGCAGGAGCAAATTAAGACGGCAGAAAGTTTTGGACTTCTGCCACCCGACTACACACACACACACACACACACAAACACAGACCATTTAGTTCTCCTTGGTTGATGGCAAGTGTGTACTGTGTGTACAGTATGGTTGAACGTACACACACACACACACACACACACACAAATAGACCCTGCTATGTTGCAACAGCAGGGTGGTCACTTGAGATACTCAAGAATTGTGCACACACGTTCTCTCTCCCTCTATTTCTTTGTCTCCATGTTTTCTCTCTCTCTCTATTTCTCTCTCTCTTTCTCTCTCTCTCTCTCTCTCTCTCTCTCTCCGTGTGTTCTCTTTCTCTCCCTCCCCTTTCTCCCTATATATTTCTGTCTCTCTCTGTTTTCTTTCTCCTTCCCCATTCTATCCCTCTGTTTTCTCGCTCCCTCCCATTTCTCCCCCTCTTTCCAAGCCTCCCACCACTGAGGCAGGAACACACAGCTGGTTTAAGTGCCATGCAAGAGAGGGAGTAAGAAAAAAGAGAGAGAGAAGAGAGAGAGAAATCAACACGTTTTCTGCTTGTTAACAAGCCACTTAGGGAAAAGTCAATAAAAATCCTTAGACAAACATCCCTTCCCCCTCCTCCCCTCTCTCACTCCATCCCGTTTCCCTGCCTCCCTACGAGGCACCAGATTCACACCTGTCACCCTCAGGGCTCTGTTAAATAAACCAGCCCCAGCGTCTCCACACAGTGTGAAGTGAATGGATGCCTGTCAAGGAAAAGTCATGCTACAGAGCCTTCATGAAGGCCTAAAACTATCCCCACTTCAAACAAAACCGTGTCCAAAGATGCTACTGGCGGATTTTGTATTGTATTGCCACCATTCCGGATAAAGAACAGTGTTTTGATGTCCACAGACGCTACAGAAATGAGCCGCCATTCCCAGCTCACAATGAGCCCTGACTCACAGAAGAACACCACTGGCCACAGATGCTTTGGCAAATTCAACTGAATCCAAATGAGCCCTGCTTTCCTGGCCTCTACCCCGGTGTTTCGACAAGTCCCTTCCTCTAGTCTTTAACAAAAGACCAGGCGACCAGGAGAGGTCGTTTCGGCACAAAATCTAGCCTGGCACCCCATACAGTTCCACCAGCGACTCCCTTCGCATTTCCTTTAGCAGAACGCTGAGCTGGGATCTCTGACAGGGTTATCCACATGCTCCGGTGGTTACAGTCGAGGATTTGGATGAGTTCCCTGAAAGTCAGGCTTAAGCTCTTAGCCTTGTAGAACCTAAATCCCTTACACAGCCACAGAATGATGATACACGAGGGGGGGGGGGAGTAAGGGAGGCTTGGGATGGGGGAGGGAGGACAGAGGAGAAACACAGCCACAAAGAGAGGGGAGGCAAACAGACGGGTAAGAGGGACGGCTGGAGATGGAGAGAGACAACACAACAGAGAAGGGCGGAGAGCAAGACAGTGGGATGAGGGTTGGGGCGTTGTAATGACATGCACAGGTGCTGTGACCCCAGGCCCCGTTATTTGGTGTCCCCAGGCCCTGTCATTTGGTGGCCCCATGCTGTCATTTGGTGGCCCCAGGCCCTGTCCTTTGGTGTCCCCAGGCCCTGTCATTTGGTGGCCCCATGCTGTCATTTGGTGGCCCCAGGCCCTGTCATTTGGAGTCCCCAGGCCCTGTCATTTGGTGGCCCCATGCTGTCATTTGGTGGCCCCAGGCCCTGTCATTTGGTGGCCCCAGGCTCTATCATTTGGTGGCCCCAGGCCCTGTCACTTGGTGGCCCCATGATCTGTCATTTGGTGGCCCCAGGCCCTGTAATTCGGTGGCCCCATGCTGACATTTTGTGGCACCAGGCTCTGTCATTTGGTGGCCCCCAGGCCCTGTAATTTGGTGGTCCCAGGCTCTCTCATTTGGTGGCCCCAGGCCCTGTCATTTGGTGATTCCAGGCTCTGTCATTTGGTGGCCCCATGCTCTCTCATTTGGTGGCCCCAGGCCCTGTCATTTGGTGTCCCGAAGCTCTGTTATTTGGTGGCCCCATGCTGTCATTTGGTGGCCCCAGGCCCTGTCATTTGGTGGCCCCAGGCCCTGTCACTTGGTGGCCCCATGATCTGTCATTTGGTGGCCCCAGGCCCTGTAATTCGGTGGCCCCATGCTGACATTTTGTGGCACCAGGCTCTGTCATTTGGTGGCCCCCAGGCCCTGTAATTTGGTGGTCCCAGGCTCTCTCATTTGGTGGCCCCAGGCCCTGTCAATTGGTGGTTCCAGGCTCTGTCATTTGGTTGCCCCATGCTGTCAATTGGTAGCCCCAGGCCCTGTCATTTGGTGTCCCGAAGCTCTGTTATTTGGTGGCCCCATGCTGTCATTTGGTGGCCCAAACTGTTTATTTGAGTGTTTATTTAAACTGTGTGTTTTCTAGGATGACTTCATAAGAGTGGGTGTGAAGGACAAACACTCAAACGCACACACCCTGATCAGCCCACAGTGACCTGCAGAAAAACAAACCATTTTTATTTGCCACCTCGATCCATCATCCCAGACACCCTGGAGACACACCCTGGAGACACTCCCTGGTGACACACCCTGGAGACACACCCTGGGCCAGCCCCTCCACCAAGTCAGGGCATAAGGCTGTGTATGCCTGACCCCACAAGGGTCCACACTGGATTGGGTCCCCCCCAGTGGGCGGTGTGCGTCATGTAGAGGGTGGCGCCTAAAAAAAAAAACAATGTCTACTATACTTTTAATGGAACTGGGTCCCAGTTGATCTCCATTGTAATGAGCACAGCAGTGTTCTGTGTTTGCAAAACAGTTATTTCTGACCGCTTCCATACAGGGTGTCAGTGTTCTGCATATTTAGCCAACCAGTGAACCAACCACACTTAAACATGCAGCCCGAGTAATTCCCAGCTTTATGTCATCAGGAATGGCTCGAAAGTGGGGAATCTATTGGGAGTGGGTCCTGTGTAGCTCAGGGTTGTGGGTTCAATTCCCACCATGGACAAATAAACAAACAATTTTTTGTATTGGTTAATGTAAATGTTACTGTAAATGAAACAAAAAAAGATGTATTTTGGGACTATTTTCACTGTTAAGAAACAAAGAAGGCGTTAACTCTTTCATTTTATCCGTCTTTCTCTCAGCCCCCCTCCAAGACATCAGTTGTAAAGGTAATGCAGCTGAACTTTTATCTTAAATGTCAAAACACACGCAGACACACAGACACACACTCGCAGACACACACACAGACACACACACAGTCCAGTATTACTCACCCTGTGCGGGCACAAAAACAAAAATGACATACTCCCTAGCAGTAACCTCAATAAACTACCTGTTATACCTAAATTAATCTAGTTCTAATGCCTAACCCAACCCTAACTGTTATACCTAAATTAATCTAGCCCTAATGCCTAACCCAACCCTAACTGTTATACCTAAAGTGAATCTAGCCCTAATGCCTAACCCAACCCTAACTGGTAAACCTAAATTAATCTAGCCCTAATGCCAGATTAGAAGGAGACAGAGACAAAGAATGAGACAGAGACACAGAAGGAGACAGAGACACACAAAGAGACAGAGACACAGAAGGAGACAAAGACACACAAAGAGACAGAGACACAGAAGGAGACTGAGACACACAAAGAGAAAGAGACACAGAAAGAGAAAGAGACACAGAAAGAGACTGAGACACAGAAGGAGACAGAGACACAGAAAGAGACAGAGACACAGAATGAGACAGAGACCCAGAATGAGACAGAGACACATACACAGAAAGAGACAGAGACACAGAAAGAGACAGAGACACAGAAAGAGACTGATCTCAAAGACACTTAAAAGAGAGACGAATAAAGGGAGGAGTGGGCTCCAGTAGAGGTAAGTGAGATCCTGCAATGACTGTCCCTTTAAAAAAAACAGAGGCATCTGTAAAACTACTACTGAGTTTCCAGATGACACCACTCTGTTCGGTCTCATCGTGGGCAGTGACGAGTCCACGCATCGTGGAGAAGTTGACAGGCTGGTGAAGTCAAAACATACTCTGGAATTTAACACAGACAAAAGCGGGGAAAAAGTGGTTGCCTCTCAGTGACTTACTGACAGTGGCTGCAGCAGGTAGACTGGGCTCTTGAGAGAAGACAGGCCATGTGAACACTGCCCACAAAATGAGGTGGTGGAAACTGAGCTGCACTTCTTAACCTTCTGACAAATTCGTGACAAAATTAGAGACACATATTTCTCTCACAACACAGGGATATATTTCTCCCTTCAAACACTGATAAACTCTGGTAACTGTGAGGTGAAATATAGCAGTGTGGATTTGAGACATGAGGAAAGACTACCAGTGGAGCACAAACAACACTGTCAAGATAACTTATTCAGCTCCCTTGTCACTCATATTTGAACACGTTGAACATTGTTGCAACACTGCATATTGCTGAAAATATAATGTTTGAAGTGCTTTTTTCCTTTTAATACTTTGGTGTGTGCTTAATGTTACCTTTCATCAGTTATTCAATATATATGAATTAATTTATATTCTTTTCCACTTGCTCTGGCAATGTAAACAGGTTTGCCATGCCAATGAAACCATTCGAATTGAAAAACCAAGAGACAGAGGGAGTGTGAGTGAGGGTGAGGATGGAGGGAGGGTGAGGAAGGAGGGAGGGAGGGTGAGGAAGGAGGGAGAGCGAGGGAAGGAGTGAGGGAGCACGAGGAAGGAGAGAGGGCAAGGGAAGGAGGGAGGGAGCATGAGGAAGGAGGGAGGGCGAGGGAAGGAGGCAGAGGATGTTCTGACTAAGCCCCCCTTACCGTGAGAGGGCCAACCATATATAATACAATTTACCACAGAAACCTGATCCAAGCCCCAATGGGTTAACGAGGGAAAGAGGCCGGGGGGAAAGGGGGGAACAGCCAGGGGGAAGGGGGGAACAGCCAAAGAATCTGGTCCCTAAAGCACTTTGCCTACCAGCAACACTATTCACTCCATGTGTCCCTTTATCTCAATCTTGTCCTCTGTCTGTCTCTCTGTCTGTCTGTCTGTCTGTGTCCGTCTGCCTGTCTGTCACTCTGTCTGTGTCTGTCTGTCTGTTTGTCTGCCTGTCTGTTTGTCTGCCTGTCTGTTTGTTTGTCTGTCTGCCTGTCTGTCTGTCTGTCTGTCTGTCAGTCTCCCTTTCTCTCTCTCTGCCTGTCGTTTCTTCTGTCTTTCAGTCTCCCTTTCTCTCTCTGTCTGTTTCCCTCCTTTCCCAGTCAGTCTGATATGTCCGTCTGTCTCAATGTCTGTCTTTCTGTTATATTTCTGTTATCCAGTGCTTGTTCTCAGTCTGTCATCTCGTCTCACTAACGCCTGTTTCAGTTCCTTCTCTATCTCCCCCACCCTCATTTCTTCCATCCTCCTGAATTTAATTCAATTCCATTCAAAGGGGCTTTTCCTGGCATGGGAAACATTGGTTAACATTATGCCAAAGCAAGAAAAAATACAAATAAAATAAACAAAATTGATATAAACAATCTTAAATTCGAAGTAAACGTCATCAGAATCTCACAATACCCTATAGCTCTCCTCCTCCCTCTCTCGTTCTCCCTCCTAGCTCCACTTCATTTTCCCTTTGTCCCTTTCTCCCCCTCTCTTGCCTCCCTAACTCTAACCCTCTCTCCTCTCTTCCTTCTCCATCTCTCTCCCTTAATCACTCTCCCTCGCTCCCCCTCTCTCCTGCCTTAGTCCCCCCCACCACAGTCAGTCAGTCTATCCCTGTCCCGTTGCTGATAATAATTGGCAGCAATGCTGACCTCAGTATTTCTGGTTTCCGTTCTAACTGTGGAACTCATTTGCTCTCTTAATCTAATCATTCACACAATTATTTAACTTTTCTCCCATTATCGTTTTTTGTCCCTCTATCTAACCAAACCCCCCCCCCCCCACACACACACACACACACCCCGGGCTCTCCGTCTAAAAAGCGCTGACACTGGACAGTGAGAGAGAAAGGAAAAGGAGAAAATCAGTGTAAATATACTCTCCTGCCGTGTTCCACTGTGGAGCTCGACTGTGAACCAGATCACAAGTTGTCACGTGTCTGTTGTCACATGACTCGTCAACAACAGTGAGATGTTAACTCACTACGCATTAAAAAAAAGTCTGACGGAGGTCAACGTTTATTAACAGTAATATATCGTATTCATAATGATATGACAAACAGAAACTCAGCCACTGCTGGTGCGGAGATCCACATCCGATTTGATGTGTGTGTGTGCGTGTGTCGTCAGAATACGCGTTTACATGGTATTTATGAAGGTGTGTATGTTGGAGTGTACTGTGAGTTCATCTCAGTGGGCATAATGAGGGACTACTCCAGTTAGCCGGGCAGCCATTTATTGAACAGTCGGCCATCTTGTTTTACAGGCCAGGTCAGAGTTATTTAATAAACATTCAGCCATCTTGGTTTACAGGCCAGGTCAGAGTTATTTAATAAACAGTCGGCCATCTTGTTTTACAGGCCAGGTCAGAATTATTTATTAAACAGTCGGCCATCTTGTTTTACAGGCCAGGTCAAAGGTTATTTAATAAACAGTCAGCTATCTTGTTTAACAGGCCAGGTCAGAATTATTCAGTAGGATGAGCAGATAGTTTTGCTGGTAATCTCCTAATTAGGAGGGACTGAAGGATTTTTTGTTCTGTTCTTAGAGACACTGAGGCAATGCACCAGTTATTATGCATACAGATGGACAGAACCTTTATATACACGAATCATACAAGACAGATGGACAGAACCTTTATATACACGAATCATACAAGACAGATGGACAGAACCTTTATATACACGAATCATACAAGACAGATGGACAGAACCTTTATATACACGAATCATACAAGAAAGATGGACAGAACCTTTATATACACGAATCATACAAGACAGATGGACAGAACCTTTATATACACGAATCATACAAGAAAGATGGACAGAACATTCATATACACGAATCATACAAGACAGATGGACAGAACCTTCATATACATGAGAAAGAAATATTCTCATTTACATCACTATTTATTTCCTTCTCCCTCCCTTTGCTTACACCACCATACCTCTGTCGCTCTGTTTCTCTTTCCATATCTCTCTCCCTACTCCGCTCTTCATGCTGATACAATTTAAAGAGGCTTTATTGGCATCTGAAACATTGGTTTATATTGCCAAAGTAAGTGGGGAAACAAGAAAAATGAAATGCAAATAATTAACAAAAGTTAAATAAATAATATTTATCTTGCCACACGTGGCTTGTATTACTCATTGTGTCTGTGTGGCATGTAGAATGTGTCTGGAACATTCTTATTTTTATTAACCCCCTCTGTCAAAGGACTCACACACACACACACGCACGCACACGCGCACGCACGCACGCACGCACACACATTCACTTCCACTGCCAGGTCACTGCTAAACTGTACCCACTCAGGTATAGAAGTGAAGGGGCCTCACCGAACGACAGACACACATGCCGCCCCGGTTAAGCCAAATGTAAACCACATGATGTGTGTTAAAGATGCATTCTGGGACTTTCACCAACCTCCCGTTTTCAACGGGATGTGTAATATGTTGTTTATATGTGCATAATCTGTAAGTAAAATCACTAACTCAGTTAGCCATGAATTTCCATGTTTAAAAGCCAGTGGTTTTTCTGACATAAATCTGCACATAAATGACACAGTACAATTTTTGGGTGCCCGTTTTGACTTGACACTGAGTCTTTTACAACCGATCCAGGAACGAGCAAATTCACATGGACGTGGAAGTTCCATTTAGGGAGAGAGGAAAGTAAAGTGTGTCAGTAAAAAAAAGGACAGAAAGGGAGAGGTGAAAGCTGAATAAAAGAGAGATGGAAGGTGACATTTATCTCCTTCTACAGTGTCTGATCCTGATGTGTACAGGTGATAGTATCTTGGAGGTCGACATGAGGAACGAAAAGACGAAGGGGAGAGGGAAAGATCTAAAGATGTGATGTCATGATTTACAGTCTGGATCACCCAGACTCACATCTGTCTCCTCTACAGATCATCTTCAGGGGTCACAGGTCAAGGATACGGAACCCAAAAACAGAAGAAACGATAGAAGGAGATGAGAGAACAGGAGCCGGGACAGTGGAAAGGATGGGGGGGGGGGGTTGCGTGGGCTGGTAGACCTCACGGTGAGAAGGAGACTATCCTATATCATGAGTCATAGTCCCAGGACTCCCCTCGGACAGAAGGAGACTATCCTGTATCATGAGTCATCGACTCAAGACTCCCCTCGGACATTCTTCTTTATCGTCATTTCCCCATCAAAGCCAGAGGCTACAATGGAAAACCCTCCAGCCTCTAGCTGCCAGAGGAGAGTGAGACGGACGGAGGAGTGAAAAATGGAAATGGTGATGGAGAGGAGAGAGGCAGACACAGAGGGTGCAAACAAATGTTTCCCGTGTCAGTTGAAATGACAGAGGGGCACAACGAGTTAGAGAGACAGTGAGACACACAGTTAGAGACACAGTGAGAGACACAGTGAGAGACAACGAGTTAGAGACACAGTGAGACACACAGTTAGAGACACAGTGAGAGACACAGTGAGAGACAACGAGTTAGAGACACAGTGAGAGACACAGTGAGAGACACAGTGAGAGACAACGAGTTAGAGACACAGTGAGAGACACAGTGAGAGACACAGTGAGAGACACAGTTAGAGACAGACAGTGAGAGACAACGAGTTAGAGACACAGTGAGAGACACAGTGAGAGACAACGAGTTAGAGACACAGTGAGAGACACAGTGAGAGACACAGTGAGAGACACAGTTAGAGACAGACAGTGAGAGACAACGAGTTAGAGACACAGTGAGAGACACAGTGAGAGACACAGTGAGAGACAACGAGTTAGAGACACAGTGAGAGACACAGTGAGAGACACAGTGAGAGACAACGAGTTAGAGACACAGTGAGAGACACAGTGAGAGACACAGTGAGAGACACAGTGAGAGACAGACAGTGAGAGAGACACCTTCCACTTCAGTCCCCCCAGTCAACTGATTCCCATCCTGTCCATCCGGGGACATTCACCATGGGTCACTAAAGACTATTGTATGGCCAGTGGATCGTGTCAGTTACTGTCCCGACAGGTTACTGACTTCCCAGTGGATCGTGTCAGTTACTGTCCCGCCAAGCTACTGACTTCCCAGTGGATCGTGTCAGTTACTGTCCCGACAGGTTACTAACTTCCCAGTGGATCGTGTCAGTTACTGTCCCGACAGGTTACTGACTTCCCAGTGGATCGTGTCAGTTACTGTCCCGCCAAGCTACTGACTTCCCAGTGGATCGTGTCAGTTACTGTCCTGCCGAGCTACTGACTTCCCAGTGGATCGTGTCAGTTACTGTCCCGCCAAGCTACTGACTTCCCAGTGGATCGTGTCAGTTACTGTCCTGCCGAGCTACTGACTTCCCAGTGGATCGTGTCAGTCACTGTCCCGCCAAGCTACTGACTTCCCAGCGGATCATGTCAGTTACTGTCCCGCCAGGTTACTGACTTCCCAGTGGATAGTGTCAGTTACTGTCCCGCCGAGCCACTGACTTCCCAGCGGATCGTGTCAGTTACTGTCCCGCCAAGCTACTGACTTCCCAGCGGATCGTGTCAGTCACTGTCCCGCCAGGTTACTGACTTCCCAGTGGATAGTGTCAGTTACTGTCCCGCCGAGCTACTGACTTCCCAGTGGATCGTGTCAGTTACTGTCCTGCCAGGTTACTGACTTCCCAGTGGATCGTGTCAGTTACAGTCCCACCGGGCTACTGACTTCCCAGTGGACCACGTCAGTGATTATATATATATAAAAAAATATATAACAGTGGCTGTAATTCCTAAACAATTCACAGCTCATGGATGCAAATACCCTCAAATTACAGCTGACCATCTGCCCTTGAACGTTTTGGTCCTCGTTTCATTTCAAATCCAATGTGCTTGAATACAGAGCCAAAAGAACAAGCCTTGTGTCACCGTCCAATCACAACTCTTATGAACTGCAGTGCTAATAGGCTCAGGATCAACACCCCTCCCATTTAAAAACAACACCATTTGGGCCCAGTCAAATTCTGTCCGGGCCAGAACTAATTTGGTCAACTGGCCCCAACCGGGCCAGTGAGCAAAAAAACGTACATTGACCCCTGTCATTAATTCAAATCCACCCAGGCAAAGCCATTCATTTCAGAATAAAAGTCTCACTATAGTGTATGCATCAACTCATCATCACTGGTCACCACGGAAACAGCTAATCACCCATCCCAAACTCTGTTATTTATTTGCACATGTATCTTTGTGTGTGTGTGTGTGTTTGAGGTCAGCTGTTCCAACAACATTGAAACTGTTTCCACCACTGGGTCAACAAGTTGAGTCCAACACAAACCCTGTTATGACACACACACAAGCACACATGCCTCTTAGCGGGCTTGGAGTTGAACAGATCCCTTTATAAAACACTATTTGGTTGGTGGATGTTTTAACTGTTTTCTCTGCTGTGTTTGGCCCTCTCAGCCACCGTAGTTGGGTCCAAGGCAGCTGACCAACCAGGCGGCGGAGAAGCAAGTCTCTAATTTAAGGTTTGGCCACAGACGAGCACACAGGCGCCTGGAGCTGCGAAGTGTGTGTGTGTGTGTGTGTGTGTGTGTGTGTGTGGGGGGGATGTAGCCTTGTAGCCACTTGTTCTCTCACTGCGATGGACAGATGCTATAAAATGATAGGCGCCTCACCATACTGCCAGTCTCTCTCTCTCCATTTCAATTTAGATTACACTGTGAATCTAAATAGCTTTATTGGCATGGGAAATATCTGATTACCTTGCCAAAACAATCGGAAACCAAGGAAATACAACACATTTCAAAAAGTAAATATTATACACAAAAGCGCCAAAGGGATAAAAGCGTTTCAAAATGTTTCTGTGACTTGGTAAAAATATGCAAAGAAAGATCTCCTCTTGCTCTCAAAATATAAGAAAAAATACTTTTAATTGGGGTAATATAAATATTTTCCTCAAAACCATATATTACAATTATTGATACGCCTTGAACTTAGAACTCTATACCCCTAAACCTTAAATATAGAACTCAGTACCCCTAACCCTTGAATATAGAACTCTATACCCCTAACCCTTGAATATAGAACTCTGTACCCCTAACCCTTAAATATAGAACTCTGTAACCCTAACCCTTGAATATAGAACTCTGTACCCCTAACCCTTGAATATAGAACTCTGTACCCCTAACCCTTGAATATAGAACTCTATACCCCTAAACCTTAAATATAGAACTCAGTACCCCTAACCCTTGAATATAGAACTCTATACCCCTAACCCTTGAATATAGAACTCTGTACCCCTAACCCTTGAATATAGAACTCTGTACCCCTAACCCTTGAATATAGAACTCTGTACCCCTAACCCTTGAATATAGAACTCTGTACCCCTAACCCTTAAATATAGAACTCTGTAACCCTAACCCTTGAATATAGAACTCTGTACCCCTAACCCTTGAATATAGAACTCTGTACCCCTAACCCTTGAATATAGAACTCTGTACCCCTAACCCTTAAATATAGAACTCTGTAACCCTAACCCTTGAATATAGAACTCTGTACCCCTAACCCTTAAATATAGAACTCTGTAACCTTAACCCTAAAATATAGAACTCTGTACCCCTAACCCTTGAATATAGAACTCTGTAACGCTAACCCTTGCCAAAATAACAGAGTCTTGTCCGGTGGGAGAACAAGTAATTTAATGTCATTCAGAATCTCTCTTGGTCCTCGTTTGTGGACTCTGTTGTTCAGCTTACCCCACAGGATTTCAATGGGGTTTAGGTAAGGGGACTGGGATGGCAATTACAAAAGCTTGATAATGTAGGCGGAATTGTTGTCCTTTTGGAAGACCCAATGCACACCCAGTCAGATTTTGCGTGACCATCCCTATTTTTGTGCCAAACCCTCCTCTACAAAAACCTAAATGTACTTCTTATCTGACAACAGCACTTGGTTTAAATCAAAGTTCAAATGACCCTTAGCAAACTCATATATGTCTTGATGAGCTTAGAGGCTTTTTTTCTGGCAATTCCTTGAAACTGCACTTTGGCATCGAGGACCTTAACACCACCCAACCCTGACTGTGAGTGTAAAATGGCTTGGATCCTACTGTTGTTTGCTCCTTGGGGTTTAAGGCCGGGTGTCTCTGTAAAGCACTTTGTGACAACTGCTGTTGTAAAAAGGGCTTCATAAATACATTTGATTGATGATCCTTTGCCATTAATGTTCATCACAGCTTTTACACATTTCTTTGTCTCACTTTCTCTCACTCACTTTCTCTCTCATTAAACTGAATAGTGATTTGTTGCTTTGCCATGCTAAGCCAAAGCAATTCAAAGTAAAGGTTTGAAATTAAGGATTGAAGTCTGCCCTTGTGGCTTGCACGACAAACATGATCGCCTCAAACAGGGTGAGGGGAATACATCGCGGGCAGGTCCCCTGCATTCCTACAATAAGTGATCTCTTTACATCCTGGTCGTGTTGTTTGGACAGAAGCAAACAGCACAGTGTTAAGCGCCATGACAACACAGAAATCTTCCACTGCCCCAGATAACCCAAACAAATTAAATTAAATCAGATGAAAAAAGACCTGAACGAAACAGCGCCCGTAGGGGCACCGTGACGAGACAGATGTTGTTGTGTTTTGAATATGACTTTGGACTTCAGGAGTAGCAGCTGATGGGGCTCTTAACGTAGTGCCAGCCACCAAACATGGAGAGAGACATCAGCCCGAAACAGGCCTCACATATAGGGACACACACACACACACACACACACACACAGACAGTTAGACAGACAGTCAACACAGCTAGAATATTTCCAGTCGGAGGTTAGCAGACCAGGACCGGGACCTGTGTTTCTCATCTCTCCCAACAGACAGTGATTGGGTGGAATGCGGCTTGGGGTGATTTCTTTGGTGCGTTTGGGACAAACTCGCTGAGAGACACTGAGTCAGACGTCACTCGACAGAGCCAGGTCTTGGAATACAAGATGCCACGGACAAAACCACAAAGTAGGAGAGTGTGTGTGTGTGTGTGAGTGTGTGTGAGTGTGTGCGTGAGTGTTTAGGTTGGAGTGAGACTAACCCGTGCGTTAGATACCTAACTGACCATTGCAGTGAGTCAGCCATCAATCCCAATACAAGGCTGTCTCCTTCAGCCATGCCACAAAGTGTGTGTGTGTGTGTGTGTGTGTGTGGGTGTGTGTGTGTGTGTGCGCGTGTGGGTGTGTGTATCTGAGTGTGTGCTGGCTGTAAGACAGTGGTTACATCAAGCTCATTACAGAATGTGTCACTCCCGTCTCTCTCTCTCCCTCTCCGTTTCTCTAACTCCCCCCCCCCCACACACACACACCATTCCTTGCCCCCCACCCACCATCCCAACATACAGGTTGCAGTTCCTAAACACCTTGACAGGTGACCAGCGTCAGCGCCGCTTGGGAGCCTCCAGCCCGGCCGCTCCGTGATGCCTGAGCCCCACCTTCAGGAGGTGGCACCCTAACCCCTTTATAGGTCACTACGCAGTCTTCCTCTGTGTCGTGGTCTTCCTCTGTCTGAGTCCAGCTACGGCCCCTCGACTCAGTCGCACTGTGTCACACACTGTGCGTCACACACACCTCCCACGCGCGTGTGGCGATCAATCTGACGCACGCAGGGGCACAGCGGAGAAATCCACTGGTAGACACACACACACACACACACACTGACATATAGTTAACATGGGAAAAGACAGGAAATCTATGCTGTGATCCATCACAAAAAAGCAGAACTCTGACAAGAGAGGAAGGCGAGAGAGAGAAAGGAAGGGAGGAGGGAGAAGGCGCGAGGGGGAGTAGAGGAAAGGGGGGGTGATTGCACAAACTGACACCTTTTAACACACACACACACACACAGTCACAAGGTGTCATAAATATTTCAGATATGAGGTGGAAAAGGAGATGGATATAGCTGAGTTATGATTAATGGACTGTATCATGAATACAATGGTCTGACTTCATTCTCTCTCTTTCCCTCTTTCTTTTTCTCCCTCCCTCCCTCCCTCCCTATTTCCATTCCCTGCTCCTTCCCTCCCTCCCTCCCTCCTCCCGCTCCAATACAATTTCGATTTCAATTGCTTTTTGGCATGATGGAACAATGTACAAATTGCCAAATCAAATTATATATCTCTCTCTTCCTCTTCCTCCATATCCGCCCCTCTCTCTCTTCCTCTTCATCCCTTATCCTCCCCCCCTCTCTTTCCTTCTCTCCAACCTCCCTCTCTCAGCAGTTCCAGATATGATGTATGTCAGGCATTATATCATGTGCTTTCAGCTGGGAACATCTGGCAGAGACCCAACATGCCTCCATGTCACTGAGGTGAGTCTAGGAATTGTGTGGTCGTGTATTCTCTGAGTGTGTTGTGATTTGGGTAAGCCAAGGTGAGGTAGAGTGTTATACCAGGTGGGTCCAACATGTTGATTGGTAGAAACCGCGTTCCATCTCAATTTTATTTAATATCAAACCATGGCAATGATGGCTTGAACCTAAATTCTTTAGTATTTCTGCAGGTATGCCAAAAATGACAAAATAGGTATACAGTAATAACATTGGAATAATCTAAATAGGTATACAGTAATAACATTGGAATAATCTAAATAGGTATACAGTAATAACATTGGAATAATCTAAATAGGTATACAGTAATAACATTGCAATAATATAAATAGGTATACAGTAATAACATTGGAATAATCTGTACTTGTTTGTTTTTATTAACAGGGTAATCTGGTAGGTCTGGAATGGTGAGGAGAGATGTCTTCATGATACATTCTGAGGTAAAGAGGGTATACTCTAAAAATGAAAATAAGTATTTTAAATGCTTTCTCAAATATCCTTTGGAATAACCTCATGTTAATTTTGTTATAAAAATCTTTCAGGGTCTTTCAATCAGGTTTGAATGCCTTGCTGAAGGACATAAAAAAAAACTGCACCTTCTCTGCTCTGGGATTCAAACCAGTAACATTTAAGGTTACCGGCCCGTGGACCTGACTGGGTTCAATCTGGTACCAACAAAGGGTTCTCCTGGAGCTGGTCTGGTGTAAGTACATTACAGTTTCAAAAAGTTCCTTCATCAACTGCCACACGTTCCCCCAATATTTCAATGTGAATAACCCCTCAAGGTTTCAATGTGAAGAACCCCTCAAGGTTTCAATGTGAAGAACCCCTCAAGGTTTCAATGTGAAGAACCCCTCAAGGGTTCAGTATGAAGAACCCCTCAAGGTTTCAATGTGAAGAACCCTTCAGGGTCTCAATGTGAAGAACCCCCCAAGGTTTCAATGTGAAGAACCCCTCAAGGGTTCAGTATGAAGAACCCCTCAAGGTTTCAATGTGAAGAACCCTTCAGGGTTTCAATGTGAAGAACCCCTCAAGGTTTCAATGTGAAGAACCCCTCAAGGTTTCAATGTGAAGAACCCCTCAAGGGTTCAGTATGAAGAACCCCTCAAGGTTTCAATGTGAAGAACCCCTCAGGGTTTCAATGTGAAGAACCCCTCAGGGTTTCAATGTGAAGAACCCCTCAGGGTTTCAATGTGAAGAACCCCTCAGGGTTTCAATGTGAAGAACCCCTCAGGGTTTCAATGTGAAGAACCCCTCAGGGTTTCAATGTGAAGAACCCCTCAGGGTTTCAATGTGAAGAACCCCTCAGGGTTTCAATGTGAAGAACCCCTCAGGGTTTCAATGTGAAGAACCCCTCAAGGGTTCAGTATGAAGAACCCCTCAGGGTTTCAATATGAAGAACCCCTCAGGGTTTCAATGTGAAGATTTCATCTGAGGAAGTAGAAGCGATGTTAAGCTGCCAGAGCGGTTTGCCGAGACTCCTCCTACATCCCATCCCGTTACCGCAGTAACAACACTGGGTTTGAGTGATGTGGAGACCGGGAACGGAACGCAAATGCTGAGATGCTGTCTGGCTAATATGAGGTCATAGGTTGTATATCTCTTCTGGTAAGGTAGGGGTGACTGATATACTGGCAAACGGCAAGGTGCAGTAGACTCTAGAAATATGTGGATTTCCCAAAGAAAACTCCTGCACGAATTCATGTCACAGTCTAAACGCCAGTGGAATAACACAAATATATCACACAAATAAGGCAGTGGTACCTGAGCTTTAAATCAACCAGTAACTACATCATAAACTCCAAAACAGGACCTTGTATCAAAAGATCAGTGTCAAACTAAGGTTTAGTTCAGCGCCGCAGTCTTCGAGTCATGTGGAAAGAATCAGAAATTCATACTGGATTAGTGACAGAAAAACTTGATCTACTCTATATTGTAATGAAATATTCCTGGTGGGAGATTTTATCTCCAAAGCCCTGAAGGTTTGAAGCAACAATATATATGTATATTTGAAAGGATTTTTTGTTTTACAAGAACTTGAAAAACAATTAATGATTCATCAAATGTATCAAATACTATACTGAGGATCTACAAACTATATGAACTTAAACTATAAATACTATACTGAGGATCTACAAACTATATGAACTTAAACTATAAATACTATACTGAGGATCTACAAACTATATGAACTTAAACTATAAATACTATACTGAGGATCTACAAACTATATGAACTTAAACTATAAATACTATACTGAGGATCTACAAACTATATGAACTTAAACTATAAATACTATACTGAGGATCTACAAACTATATGAACTTAAACTATAAATACTATACTGAGGATCTACAAACTATATGAACTTAAACTATAAATACTATACTGAGGATCTACAAACTATATGAACTTAAACTATAAATACTATACTGAGGATCTACAAACTATATCAACTTAAACTATAAATACTATACTGAGGATCTACAAACTATATCAACTTAAACTATAAATACTATACTGAGGATCTACAAACTATATCAACTTAAGTAAGTCTTTCCTGTCTTAAGAACCAGTTGTTTACGATGCATTCGTTTGTGTCCTGAGAAAAAAGGTCAGTCTGAAAATTATGCTCAGGTATCCTTGTGAATCCTAGGAATGTTCTCTCTTTCCTAGTGTCTTGTTTGACGTTTGGAGGACATGAACCTTTGGACCACACCTCAGGACTACCAGGTCCAAATGACTCGTATCTGCCTCTGTCCAAAGTCCTCCTGGATGTGTTACAGATCAAGCTTCTGCCTGATGATAACCACTTTCACTGCCCTCAGCCCACCTGATTGTCTCTGTCCCTGTCCACCTGATTGTCTCTGTCCCCGTCCACCTGATTGTCTCTGTCCCCGTCCACCTGATTGTCTCTGTCCCTGTCCACCTGATTGTCTCTGTCCTTGTCCACCTGATTGTCTCTGTCCCTGTCCACCTGATTGTCTCTGTCCCTGTCCACCTGATTGTCTCTGTCCTTGTCCACCTGATTGTCTCTGTCCCTGTCCACCTGATTGTCTCTGTCCCTGTCCACCTGATTGTCTCTGTCCTTGTCCACCTGATTGCACCTGACTTGGATTCTGTTTTAGGATTCTGGACACAGCCCACATGCATTTATGGACCTGCTTGTCATCTGAACATGTAAAAACATGGTCGTTATTGACTCTTATAATCTTCCTTCAGCAGAAGAGGACTCGCCACCCCTCAGAGTCTGGTACCTCTCTAGGTTTCTTCCTAAGTTTCAACCCCACTAGGGAGTTTTTCCTAGCCACTGTGAATCAACTTTGTTGTTGCATGCTCTTTGGGGTTTCAGGATGGGTATCTGTTAAAGCGCTTTGTTACAACTGCTGATGTAAAAATGGTTTCAGAATATAAATGTAACTGCTTCATTTGAAAAGACACTGAGCAACAGTGTGTTGGTGAGGTGTGTGTTTCTCAGTGAGGAGTGTGTCAGTGAGATGTGTGTCAATGAGGTGTGTGTTTCTCAGTGAGGTGTGTGTCAGTGAGGTTTGTGTGTCACTGAGGAGAGTGTCACTGAGGTGTGTGTGTGTTTCTCAGTGAGGTGTGTGTCACTGAGGTGTGTCTGTGTTTCTCAGTGAGGTGTGTGTGTGTGTGTCAGTAAGGTGCTTGTTTCAGTGAGGTGTGTGTGTGTGTGTGTGTCAGTGAGGTGTGTGTGTGTGTCAGTGATGTGTGTGTGTGTGTGTGTCAGTGAGGTGTGTGTGTGAGTGTGTCAGTGATGTGTGTGTGTGTGTGTCAGTGAGGTGTGTGTGTGTTCTGGACCCGAGCAGAGCAGCATTCCACAGATGACTGTTCTGTGAATCATGTGATCTCTGTCTGCATACTTTCTCTCAATTTAATCAGCCGACGGTTAATTCACAGGGCAGGCCTTCTCTGCTCTGGACGACACACCCTGAGCTCCTGCTCTCCCTCTCAGTACCAAGACCCTGGAAACAAAGTTGACCTCACTCCCCTCCTCAGCCACTGTTCACCTCCCTCCCCACCTTCAGCTAATATTCACCTCCTTCCCCACCTTCAGCTAATGTTCACCTCCTCCCCCACCTTCAGATAATATTCACCTCCTTCCCTGCCTTCAGACGATGTTTAAACCTACAACCCTCTGTTCTGCCATCTCTGGCCTCGTGGCCATCCCACTCTGGGAGTTTGGAAGGGCAGTTCCCAACCTGCCCAGTCAAAGATCCTCCCTGCCAGACTGAGATGCTGAATGTCTCTGTGTGCCTGACAGGGGTCCTGCGTAGGTCAGTCGTTAAGAGCATAACACTTGAAACACCAGGGTTGTGGGTTTGATTCCCACTGGGGACCAGTCATGAGTATGCCAACGACACATAGTCATTAATCAGCATGACACTGGAATCCTTCTGATCCCCTCCCGTTCCATCTCTCCATCTCTAATTTCTTAGTGTCCTTCTCTGTCCCCTTGTTTCTCTCTGTTTTTCTGATGTCCCTCCACAGGCTTTTATTTCCTCTGGTATAGAAACACCACCTCACCCACTCAGATAGAAGTTACACACACACACACGCACAAACAAACACACACACACACACACACACACACACAAAGTCTGTAGGGGCCTCAGAGCTTCCTGTCTCTCTTTCAGCGTTTCCTGTGGAATGTTGTAACCATGACTACATCTGATAGGGAGTGAGGCCTCAATATCACTTAACTCCAAGTCCAGTCAGGGTCCTGGGTCTTAGCCCTAAACCTCCAAGTCCAGTAAGGGTCCGGGGTCATAGCCCTAAACCTCCAGGTCCAGTCAGGGTCCAGGTCCAGTCAGGGTCCCTAAACCTCCAGGTCCAGACAGGGTCCAGGTCCAGTCAGGGTCCCTAAACCTCCAGGTCCAGACAGGGTCCTGGGTCATAGCCCTAAACCTCCAAGTCCAGTCAGGGTCCTGGGTCATAGCCCTAAACTACCAGGTCCAGTCAGGGTCCTGGGTCATAGCCCTAAACTACCAGGTCCAGTCAGGGTCCCGGTCATAGCCCTAAACTACCAGGTCCAGTCAGGGTCCCGGGTCATAGCCCTAAACTACCAGGTCCAGTCATGGTCCCGGGTCATAGCCCTAAACTACCAGGTCCAGTCAGGGTCCCGGGTCATAGCCCTAAACCTCCAGGTCCAGTCAGGGTCCCGGGTCATAGCCCTAAACCTCCAGGTCCAGTCATGGTCCCGGGTCATAGCCCTAAACTACCAGGTCCAGTCAGGGTCCCGGGTCATAGCCCTAAACCTCCAGGTCCAGTCAGGGTCCCGGGTCATAGCCCTAAACCTCCAGGTCCAGTCATGGTCCCGGGTCATAGCCCTAAACCTCCAGGTCCAGTCAGGGTCCCGGGTCATAGCCCTAAACCTCCAGGTCCAGTCATGGTCCCGGGTCATAGCCCTAAACTACCAGGTCCAGTCAGGGTCCCGGGTCATAGCCCTAAACCTCCAGGTCCAGTCAGGGTCCCGGGTCATAGCCCTAAACCTCCAGGTCCAGTCATGGTCCCGGGTCATAGCCCTAAACTACCAGGTACAGTCAGGGTCCCGGGTCATAGCCCTAAACCTCCAGGTCCAGTCAGGGTCCCGGGTCATAGCCCTAAACCTCCAGGTCCAGTCATGGTCCCGGGTCATAGCCCTAAACTACCAGGTCCAGTCAGGGTCCCGGGTCATAGCCCTAAACCACCAGGTCCAGTCAGGGTCCCGGGTCATAGCCCTAAACCTCCAGGTCCAGTCAGGGTCCCGGGTCATAGCCCTAAACTACCAGGTCCAGTCAGGGTCCCGGGTCATAGCCCTAAACCTCCAGGTCCAGTCAGGGTCCCGGGTCATAGCCCTAAACTACCAGGTCCAGTCATGGTCCCGGGTCATAGCCCTAAACTACCAGGTCCAGTCAGGGTCCCGGGTCATAGCCCTAAACCACCAGGTCCAGTCAGGGTCCCGGGTCATAGCCCTAAACCACCAGGTGTGTGTGTGTGTGCTGTACGTGTGTGTGTGTTGCACGTGTGTGTGTATGTGGTGCCGGTGCTGTTTGTTTAGTGTGTTTGTTTTGGTGTGTGTGTGTGTGTTGTGCACACGTGTGTGTGGTAAGGTTGTATTTGGAACAGTGGATGTGGATATTCATGCTGCTTTTTGAGGGTTTGTGTGTGTGCTTGTTTAGAGATGGGTGTGTGTGTGTTTAGAGATGGGTTTGTGTGAGAGTGTGTGTGTGTATGTGTTTAGAGATGGGTTTGTGTGAGAGTGTGTGTGCATGTTTAGAGATGGGTGTGTGCGTGTTTAGACGGGTTTGTGTGAGAGTGTGTGTGCATGTTTAGAGACGGGTTTGTGTGAGAGTGTGTGTACGTGTTTAGAGATGGGTGTGTGTGTGTTTAGAGATGGTTTGAGTGTGTTTAGAGATGGGTGTGTGTGAGTGCATGGCTGTGCATGTTTAGAGATGGGTTTGTGTGTGAGTGCATGTGTGTTTAGAGATGGGTGCGTGTGAGTGGGTGTGTGTGTGTTTAGAGATGGGTGCGTGTGTGTTTAGAGATGGGTGTGTGTGAGTGGGTGTGTGTGTGTTTAGAGATGGGTGTGTGTGTGTTTAGAGATGGTTTGTGGGCACCTGAGGGAGGAGCTGAATAATTCTAAAATTACCCTCACTGGCAGGGCCTGTGGCCACACATCTGTACCCTGTTAGCCTCTTCTACTTACCCTATCCTTCCACCCCAATATTCTCCCCCTTTCTCCTCTCTTCCTGCTCTCCTCCTCTCCTCTCCCCTAACCATAACCTCTACAAATGATCAAATGAAAAACGGATGATGAAATTATGTTACAATCCTCCCACTCCCTGTATTACTGTCAGTTGATATTCTCATCACCGACGTCTTGGCTTCACACCCGCCAGAAAAAGTACTGCATCCCGCCATAATGGTAGCCCTCCGAAGGCCTCTGAGGCCACCGTGAAGGTCCAGACCCCTGTCACGTGACAAGGACCCGCCCGGATCACGTGACAAGGACCCGCCCGGGTCAGGTGACGAGGATCCTGCCCAGATCAGGTGACGAGGGAGTCAAGGTTCCCTACCTGCTGCTTGAGCTGTTGCACCAGTCTGTCCTTCTCTCTCTTCAGCATGGCCACCTCGTCCTGCGTCTTCTTCTTCTTGGATGAGGACAGCTCGAGCAGGGCGATGTTTGCGTCCTTCTCGCTGATGGCAGCTAACAGCGCCTCCTGTCTGTCGAGGACACACATTGCAATGCAAACTTAGGATTCGGCCAGTGAGATGTACATGGAGCAGAAATACGTAAAAGCTAGCCAAGGCCAATTCAGCGTAACATTAATGTAAGGAGATGTGTAGAGAGACAATTAGATAGCAGATAAACAATTTCCTTTAGAGATCAGCGAGTCTGGAAAAGTTTACTCTAACTCAATATAGAGTCATGCGAAAAAGCCCAAGACAGTGGTGCAATAAAGCCCAAGACAGTGGTGCGAAAAAGCCCAGGACAGGGGTGCAAAAAAACCCAAGACAGGGGTGCAAAAAAACCCAAGACAGTGGTGCAAAAAAGCCCAAGACAGGGGTGCAAAAAAGCCCAAGACAGTTGTTGACTAAAATATATCACTTCTGTCTAAATTTTACCAACAACTAAATGATTATTAAAAATATTTTTTGCAGATTTTCTGATCATTTGCACCTGTGTTAGTGGACCTGATTCTAATTTTAGCCATTATATGTCACTGTAAATGTTGGAGTGTACTAACCTTTCCCGCAAAAGGAAATAAGATTTATATTTATTTAAATTTAATAAATCGTTCAGGGTAAAAAAAAAAAAGATTTGTTCACTTGGGTTACCGTAATCAAACAATGTGGTTGGAGTGTAGCTCAATCCATGTTTCCAATTATGTAAAAAAAAAAAGACCACTTTTCAACATTTTCACAAGACTATAAGTTTGTTAGATCATGGTTGGGATCAATTCTTTTTTAAGAAAACTTTACCAAATTGTCCTTACTGAAAAGCTTTGACGATAACTGAACTTTTAGTGTATTTCCAAACTGACTGGAATTTAAATGGATTTGACCTCGTCCCTGTTGGAGAAGTGTCCTGCAGTGTCCCTCAGCCAATAGAAACACTACTAACAGCCACATGTTACAGGAAATATATTCTAACCAGACAAGTTTATTGACTGTAATATTATTATTATTTCCAACTGAGCTGTTTCTGGAAACCCCCGTCCTTGATCAAACGCTGAAAACCTCAGTCGCCGTGTTTGACTTAGTGTCAGCAAGTCAATGCTGCTATTGATGCCTAATGCGGTGTGTGTCTGTGTGTTTGTGGGTCTGTATGTTTGTGTGTCTGTGTGTTTGTGGGTCTGTATGTGCATGCATCTCTGTTTGCACATGTGTGTTTCTGCTTGTGTGCGGTGGGTAAGAGTGTGTCTGTTTGTTGTGTGTCTGTTTGTGTGTTGTGTAAGTGTCTGTCCATTTGTCTGGGGTGTGTGAGTGAGTGTGTGGCGTGTGATTGTGTGTGCAGCGTGAGGGGTGTGTGTAGTGTGTGAATATGTGGTGTGTGAGTTTAAGGGTGTGCTCCCATCTGGGCCTTACTGCCTGTTGACCTTGGACTGAAGAAGAGCGTAGGAGGTAGGTGACAGGGAGTAGGGGGTAGGGAGTTAGGGGTGAGGCAGTAAGGGGGGAGGGAGTAAGGGGTGAGGGAGTAAGGGGGGAGGGAGTAAGGGGTGAGGGAGTAGGAGGTAGGAAGTAAGGGGTGAGGGAGTAGGGAGTAATGGGTGAGGGAGTAGGGGTGAGGGAGTAGGGGGTAGGGAGTAGTGGTGAGGGAGTAGGGGTGAGGGAGTACATCAGCTGCTCACTTTAATCAAGTATAATGTCAGTTACATCAGTCTGCGTTTGAATTCCAAATTAAATCCGGTCCCCTTCACTTCACGCTCAGTTGACTCACAGACTCGGACGTGGAGGATATTGGACTTCACTCAAGAGAACACCTGATCAAAGTCCACTTGACTTACGCCTGACCACTGTAATGCCACGCAGACTCACGGCACAGGAGGGAAGACCAGGGTGGGGGGCATAGCGACACTTTTCATGCTCTCTCGGACATCAGTATCACGGCCAAAGAAACGTTAACCTGCGCAGCTCGGATATAAACTCATTGACTTCCAGAATGTATTCAGACATGCAGGGAGAGACAGGGAGAGAGCGAGAGATGGAAAGAGACATGGAGAGAAAGAGAGAAAGGGAGGGAGTGGCAGAAAGATGGAAAAAGAGTCAGCCATAGAGAGGAAGAGGGCGATGACAGCTGTGTGTGCTGAGCTAGATATCCCCCTCAGTCTTTCTGTTTCTTTCTGTTTCTTTCCCACTCATGCCCCCTCCCCCCTCACTGTCTTTTTCAGTCTCTCTAAAGCAGTCAAATAGCGTCTGCAAACACATTTAGGACACTGAAGAATCCTATGACCCAAATCTGTCCAAAAACAGTGACATCTGATCGCTAGGGAAGCCCTTCATGTCTGCACACGCGCACACACACGCACGCACGCGCACACGCACACATCTTGACAGATTTACAAAAACCCTCACTCAGTATTGAGTTCCATCTATCAGTTTATTTCTTGACACAGCAGAGAAATGCACCAAAACGGGACAAGCTGCTACACTTCCTGGTTCCAGTCCCTCCCAGGCTCCCACATGGAACCCAAAACCCCGCCCACTGCCCAGTCCAAACCAGTGTGCTACACAGTGTGATTTGGGAAGCAGGCAGGGTCAGGGGGCGTAACTGGGCTCGGTGGCTCCAGGTCGCCCCACACTGCAGCAAACCAGCACAACCGCCCTAAAAACGCAGGCCGGCACAAGGCCGCACACATGCCAACACACAAATTCATGCACGCACACACACATTTGACCACACAGAGCGGCCATTCTCATACTCCTAAACATTCCCCCACGCACACACTCCTGTTTATTCAGCGTGGTAAGACCAAATCCCTGACCTCTTTGATTTCAGCGGTCGGGACCATCAAACGAGATAAGAGAACCTCACATGCGTTCATTAAGAACACACACATTGATCAAGCCATGGAGGGCAGCTGAGCGAGAATAACTGTCTCCCCCACAACCACAGGAAATGATTTAGGTGGGAAGGAGAAACAGAAAGGGAGAGAGGAGAGTTGGAGAGGTGTGGAGAGGAGAGGTGTGGGGCGGTGTGGGAGAGGAACATTGGGGAAATGAGAAGTGGGGGGGGGCAACCTTGATTGAAAGCCAACACATCAGGGTTTACTAATAATGTATCACACAATTCTTTTTGACATTGAAACACCAAAAAAAAAAGTTAAAACATGACAAAAAACATTATTTTGCGAAAATATTACACATTATTTAGGAAACGTTCCTCTTTTTAAGTCATCTTGAGTTATTGATCGGACATTATTTAAACAGGAAACTGAAGTACAAACCAAAGGCCAACATTTGGCGAGCACATTTACCATCTAGGCCTTTCATTAGCCAGGACATTCCCTGGACAGGTAAGGATTGGCTAGATATGTCAACATATGTCTCCTTCCCTGTCTCAGTCCGTCACTCTCCTTTTCTCCTTCCTTCTCAACCTTCTGGGTTCCCTTCATCCCTCCCAGCTTCACACACTCTCTCCCATTTCAAATGTTAGCTTATAGGCGTTGTACACTGTTGTAAAATTGTGCAAATGGGCACCAGGGAAAATAGTGAAAATAAATAGATGCATATTAGAATGAGTGCCCCTCCATTCTCTCTTACTTTGTTTCTCCAAACCTCACTCTCCATTCTTGACACTGTTCTTTCTCTGCACACACACTCTCCATTCTTGACACTGTTCGTTCTCTGCACACACACTCTCCTTTCTTGACACTGTTCTTTCTCTGCACACACACTCTCCATTCTTGACACTGTTCTTTCTCTGCACACACACTCTCCATTCTTGACACTGTTCTTTCTCTGCACACACACTCTCCTTTCTTGACACTGTTCGTTCTCTGCTCACACACTCTCCTTTCTTGACACTGTTCGTTCTCTGCACACACACTCTCTCCTTTCTTGACACTGTTCGTTCTCTGCACACACACTCTCCTTTCTTGACACTGTTTGTTCTCTGCACACACACTCTCCATTCTTGACACTGTTCGTTCTCTGCACACACACTCTCCTTTCTTGACACTGTTCGTTCTCTGCACACACACACACTCTCTCCCCACTCTCTTTTCATGCGTGTATCATTCCCATCTTGTCTTCTTTTCCTGGGAGAAAAAGAACAGCAAATCGTCTGGTGTTTCTCTAACTCCTGTCAGTTGTCACTCTCTCCTCTCCCTTCCAGTGTCTCCTCCTCTCTCCTCTCCCTTCCCGTGTCTCCTCCTCTCTCCTCTCCCTTCCTGTGTCTCCTCCTCTCTCCTCTCCCTTCCTGTGTCTCCTCCTCTCTCCTCTCCCTTCCAGTGTCTCCTCCTCTCTCCTCTCCCTTCCAGTGTCTCCTCCTCTCTCCTCTCCCTTCCAGTGTCTCCTCCTCTCTCCTCTCCCTTCCTGTGTCTCCTCCTCTCCCTTCCTGTGTCTCCTCCTCTCCCTTCCTGTGTCTCCTCCTCTCTCCTCTCCCTTCCTGTGTCTCCTCCTCTCCCTTCCAGTGTCTCCTCCTCTCTCTTCTCTCTTCCTGTGTCTCCTCCTCTCTCCTCTCCCTTCCTCTTTTTCTTCCCTCCTCTCCTCTCTTGCCCCAAATTAGTGACATGCTCTAAGGGAGGAGGGAAGATGGGAAGGTGACACATTTACGGAATTGGGCGATGGCGTCACTCCCAAACCCCATCCCAGCTACGCCAAGCCACCGCGGAAGTAGGGCAGGACACCCACAGTGTGTCTGTGTGTGTGTCAGTGTGTGAATGTGTGTCTGTGTGTCTGTGTGTGTGTGTGTGTGTCTGTGTGTCTGTGTGTGTATGTGTGTGAGTGTGTGTCTGTGTGTGTTCCACAAAGTTTTTCAAGATTCCAGGAATGGTACATCTTCCAGGGTAGGAGGAGGACGTGGAGGAAAGACAGACCGGAGATATCACACTGATTCTGTTACTGTGATGATAGCCTGTCACAGAATGTGTGTGGGGTGGGGGTGATGTGTTAAATGAAAGCAGAGATGTGGTTTGACTCGTGAAGCACTTTGGAATCTGCAGACAACCAAACTGACCGAGCAGTGGGTTATCATGTTACCATAGCTACCATATTTTTGAGAGAACACCAGGCGAGAGAAGCAAAGAGAAAAACAAAGGGTCACAGCGAAGTCCCTCAAAACCCACTCTGGCCCTCAATATTCTTCCCCCCAAATATACAACATCCACCCTGACCTACAACATACATACAACATCCACCCTGACCTACAACATACATACAACATCCACCCTGACCTACAACATACATACAACATCCACCCTGAGCTACAACATACACACAACATCCACCCTGACCTACAACATACATACAACATCCACCCTGACCTACAACATACATACAACATCCACCCTGACCTACAACATACATACAACATCCACCCTGACCTACAACATACACACAACATCCACCCTGACCTACAACATACACACAACATCCACCCTGACCTACAACATACATACAACATACATCCCCATAAACCAACTCTGATATATTCCTCAACATACATGTCCCCATAAAAACACCCTGTCAACCTTTCTGCAACATGTCCCAATAAACACACCCTTTCAACCTTTCTACAACATGTCCCCGTAAAAACACCCAGTCAACCTTTCTGCAACATGTCCCTGTAAAAACACCCTGTCAACCATTCTGCAACATGTCCCTGTAAAAACACCCTGTCAACCTTTCTGCAACATGTGCCAATAAACACACCCTCTCAACCTTTCTACAACATGTCCCCGTAAAAACACCCTGTCAACCTCTCTGCAACATGTCCCAATAAACACACCCTCTCAACCTTTCTGCAACATGTCCCTGTAAAAACACCCTCTCAACCTTTCTGCAACATGTCCCCGTAAAAACACCCTGTCAACCTTTCTGCAACATGTCCCAATAAACACACCCTCTCAACCTTTCTGCAACATGTCCCTGTAAAAACACCCTCTCAACCTTTCTGCAACATGTCCCCGTAAAAACACCCTGTCAACCTTTCTGCAACATGTCCCAGTAAACACACCCTCTCAACCTTTCTACAACATGTCCCTGTAAAAACACCCTGTCAACCATTCTGCAACATGTCCCTGTAAAAACACCCTTTCAACCTTTCAGCTAAATGTCCCCATCATCCTTTTCGCAACATGTCTCCCTAAACTATACCATACCCGTTCATAATTTAAGCACCTCCATCTCTACATCATTTCAAATACTGGCCGTGTGAAGCTGGCTCGCTCACTCGGTCTTTATAGAAAGCAGAACGAGTAGTAAAATGTGCCGTTTCCCCTCGCTGCTGGGGAAACACATATTGTCCAGCCAGGACACGAGAGAATGAGAGAGCGAGATAGAGAGGCCAGAGATGCTGGAATAAATTATTGTTTTATGTAGTGGTTTTATAGCACAACTGCCAGATATTCTACTGACAAACTACTTAATGGACTACATATACCACGGTGAGCTTTATGAACTATATAAACCATGATGGCCTTTATGAACTACATAAACCATGACAATGAACTACATATGCCATGGTGAGCTTTATGAACTACATATACCATGATGGGCTTTACGAACTACATATAGCATGATTATGAACTACATATGCCATGGTGAGCTTTATGAACTACATATACCATGATGGGCTTTACAAACTACATATAGCATGATTATGAACTACATATGCCAAACAAGCTTCATGAGCTAATATACCATGGTGTGCTTAATGAACTACATATACCATGACTGTGGTACAATGGTATTTAACTCCATCTGAATGGTGCACAGAGAAGACAGAACATATGCACAAGTGTATATCTATCTGTGTCTATCTATCTCTGTGTGTGTGTGTGTGTGTGTATGTTAGTTAGTCATTTGGCTCCTGTGTCTAAGGATTTGATCTACAGATGTCCTTGCAGAGGTCTCTCACTAAAGTAAGGTATTCTACCTCTGCTGGGGGGAGATATGAAGCTGTAAACCACAGACACAGTCACTTCCTGTCCGTCAGCAGGTCCGCTCAAAGTGATGATCCAGAGATTTTACCATCCATAATAAAAACATTTATTTCACGGCATTTTATTTTGACCGGAAGGTTTGGGAACGATACAGAAGAGGGGTTTTGCTGAAAGAGCAGTAGGTCAGATTGAAACCCGTGGGGTAGCAGTACATCGAAGGCTGCAGTTTGGACTGGACCAACTCCAGGTCAAATATATTTCACACGGAAACTCAGAGTTGGCTACTAGGTTGGTTTCTAAGGAATCCCAACACAAACTTTAACTTAAGACCAAAACGCTCATCAGTTAGCCAGTTTTGACACTGTGGCTGTAGAATCTCCTTCGTTTTGATCATCTTCGACTCTTGTTCTCTCTTTTCTCACTCTCGCTCTCTCTCCCCCTCTCTATCTTTTACCCTCTCCTCACTCTACAATCATTTCATAAGTCCGTCCCGTTGGCATGGTCCCGTTGGCATGGTCCCGTTGGCATGATCAGACCTGGACAGTGGACGTCTCTGGGTGAGTGACCGGTAAGGGCTGCTAACGACTGCGCCACTTGTTTTTAAGGCTACATGCCAGTCTGGCAGCAGTCTGGCGGGTGTATATGTTGGCGCCCACACTGGAGCGTATGTATCAAATAACATCACACTGGTCACATGCACAGAATACTGAATACACTTCACAATAAAAGGCTCAATTAAGGCTTAATAAAGGCTTAATTACGAGGGCCTTTCCTAACTGAGCAGAAAACCATTACTCTGCCCCCTCCTCTCCCTCTCTCCTCTCCCTCTCCCCTTTTCTCTCCCACTCTCCTTTTCTCTCTCCCTCTCTTTCTCTAGCTCTCTCTCTCCCACTGCATCTATCTCAATCTCCCTCTCTCTATCTTTCCCATTGTCTCTCGGTGTCTCATGGGTCTTCAAGATCTAGACAGAGAGAAACGAAAATGTCTGTCTGTGTGTGTGTGTGTGTGTGTATGTATGTGTGTGTGTGTGTAGCTACATTACTCTTGTTTGGTCATGTCTGCTTTAGACCACATGCAGTTTCAACTAACTGAGGTATACCTACTGTAGGATTTATAGCACCTGACCTTGGTTTGCGCCCACACATACATACTGGTGTATGTGACATGGGCCTTGCTTGTGTGTGTGTGTGTGTGTGTATCTGGCTTCCAGTCTCTGCAGGCAGACTGCTCTCGTGGTGTTTATAGCAGTGAGGAGAGGGCCCAACATGGAGGAGGGAGTTTTAACACCAAGGGAGTATTAAGGAAATATTGCAGAATGTTTGTGCATCACTAGTGGAAATATGGGCCTTGCTGAGTAGAAAAAGCCAGGCTTCCATCAGTCCCAAATGTGGCCATACATTTCTTAGGAAGTGCAGCTCAGTTTCCACTTCATTTTGTGGGCTGTCCTCTCATTCTATGCCGCACATTGACTTCTCTCCTTGTAACTAATGCATTTTCCCTCCTCTTTTCCCAAATAGGTGATCATTTCTCTCCACCCCTCACTCCCAGATGGGTGATCACCCCCCCCCCCCCCCACACACACACACACACACACACACACTAGCAGTTGGTTTAGCAGACCAAACAATGTGTTCAAAGCCAGCCGGGGCAGGTTGTCTCTGAGGTAACATAATATCTGTGACAGTGCCCTCTAGGGCTTGTCTCCTCCCACATCTTTTCCTATCCCTTGTCCTCTTTCCCCTCCCGTTTCCTCTCCTCTCCCCACCCCAGCCCCCGCCCATGTCTCCTATTCTCCCTTGTCCTCTGTCCCCTGCCGTCACCCTCCCCCGTCCCCTCCCATCTCCTCTCCCCTCCTCTGTCCCCTCTCATATCTTCTCCTCTCCCTTGTCCTCTCCCCTTCTGTCTCCCCTCCCCTTCCCCATGTCTCCCCCCTTCTCTTTCTGCGAGTGTTAATTAAAGGGTTCTGTCAGACAAGGGAAGCGAGGGGGGAGGAGGGGGGAGGAGGGTCTCTGGGGGTCTGTCACAGCCTTTGAACACCATCCTGCAACACCGAGGTGGTCAGCACTCCTTAGAGCTGTGTGTGTGTGTGTGTGTGTGTGTCTATGTTTAGGTCATCATGTGTGTCTTGCAGTGTACATCAGTGTATGTGTGTGTGTGTGTTCTGAGCTCTGTCAGATTGAAGTGGATGAGAGCCCAAACAGACAGCTGTAATCCTCAACAGAGCCACAACCACACACACACAAACACACACACACACACACACACACACACACACACTGATGACAGATAAAGAACACACCACATCGTGCTGCAGAGTGATGAAGGCTTTTTTCCTGTCTCTCTATTGTCTCTCTGTTCTCTCTCTCCTTCTCCAGCTCCTTCCATCCCTCCACTCAGGACCTCTGGGGGGGCTGTCCAGCTCCTTCCATCCCTACACTTAGGACCTCTGGGGGGGCTGTCCAGCATCCACAGGACAGGACGACATGAGGAATTTTCCAACTAGCCGATGTACAACATTATGTGAACACCATGGTGACGGCTACGACACTGTCCAGACAGCCCAGCTCCTCCCCCCGGCAGGTGTCCCAAATGACCCCCTTATTTCCCCACTGACCCCATCATTTACTCAACTACTGTGGACACACACACATGCAGTAGGGGTCTGGTCAAGGACAGTGCACTAAATGTGGGAACCACGGGACCATTGGGGAGGCACGCCGAGCGCGGGGCCGGCCTTTCAGACCCCCGGCCCACGCTGAGAAGGCCCGCTCCTCAACCCGATAACGTCCTCAGGGGCCAGGGCTTCAAACAGCCCACTCTTATCTCTGGAGCTAATGGCCAGGCTCAGAGCCCTCAGAATCATGTCCCACTCACGCGTCCTCTCCCTGGGGACTTATGGGGGGAGCACTGTCCAGATATCCCACCACGCAGTATAAATACACGGAGCCACGCGGCCAATACATAGAGTCGGATAAATGCCCGGGTTCAAACACCGTTTGTAACCCTTCAAACACATCGAGTACTCAACGCGTCGGCCGTGGCCTACGCCGGAGAACCCGAGGGGATGTCAGGACTGATTCTGGGACGTCCTATTGGTCAGTCGAATGCCAGGTAAACTCGATGGAGTGCCAGGTTGGACCGTATTTGAAGTAGTACTTGAACCCAGGTGTACTTGAAGCTTATGGGTGGGTTATCTGCATACCTCTGGCTCCATGCAGATACAGAGGAAGTCCGATACGACGGGAGCCGGGCCAAAGGAAACATTCCAGGACGCTGCCCGCCATCGCTGTTCTTCCTGTGATTACCAGGACTCTTAAGTCGGGAACGAAAACCGGACGACGCGGACGTGTTCCAGTAGAACTGGCCCTGTCTCGTCCTGACCAGCTGTCAGTTGGTGATCGCTGTTGGGCTGACAGGACCAATCTGTAAACACGTAGCCTATTTCTGCACCACGGAGCCACTTTTTTCCCCAGGTGGTTTAAAAACGGTCTCAACCATCCACGGTGCCCGGCTGGACCAACCACTCCAGGAAGTCGTACCGTGCAGAACCCAGAGATAAATTTATAGTTTGTTTGCATAGTCAATGGCAGCAAAACTGTCACAGACACCCATAAAAGTCCCTAAACACACACGCACACACACACATTCTCTCTCTGTCTCTCTGCCTCCTTTAAGAGTCTGGCCTGGTGTATAGTGACTCTGGACACAGCCAGACCCTATAACCAGACTTTACAACTGTATTATTTGCCTTTCTGGGGCTCATTTACTTCTTTAATTGGTCTCCACTCTTATTCCAGGAGGTTTTATTAATGCACAGTCCACTCAACAGATTCTCTGTTAACTGGCAGCTTTACACCCAAAGAAGGAGGTGGGGAGGGGGGGGAGGAGGTTTCAGAGACCATACATCCCTCCAACCCCTAATGATGTAGGGAGAAGGGAAAAAGGTGCGGAGAGGGATGGGAGAAAAGGGGGAGAAAGACAGAGGGAGAAGGGGAGGAGACAAAGTTAGAGAAAGAGGCAGAAGGAGAGGGCGAGGGATAGAAAGAAAAGAGGAAGAAAGAGAAACAGAGGTAGAGAGAGAGAGAGAGAGAGAGAGAGAGGCAGAGGGGTGGACATTTACAGATGATGGAGGGAAGAGAAGAGATGAAGAGTATTGAACCGAGGGGTCAGAAAGAAAAAAACTGAAATAGCTGAAGCCCAGCAGGTCCCAAAAACACACACACACACACACACACACACACAAATACACACACACATACACACAAAAACACACACACAAGTGCCTGACAAACTGAGGGTGCAAAGAGGAAATGGATGATGGAGGGATGGATGGAAAGAAGCTGACAGACAGAGATTAATGAGTCTCGTCCCCCACCCTCCCCTTCAAGTATGTAATGTCTGCTAATCACCTGCATGTCACACACACACACTTCTCCAACCCGATAGGCATAACTGTCCTGCAGGATTCTGCCTCTCTGTCTCTGTCTCATTATGCCTCTCTCTCTCTGTCTCATTATGTCTCTCTGTCTATGTCTCATTCTGTCTCTCTCTCTCTGTCTCATTATGTCTCTCTGTCTCTGTCTCATTCTGTCTCTCTCTCTCTGTCTCATTATGTCTCTCTGTCTCTGTCTCATTCTGTCTCTCTCTCTCTGTCTCATTATGTCTCTCTCTCTCTGTCTCATTATGTCTCTCTCTCTCTGTCTCATTATGTCTCTCTGTCTCTGTCTCATTCTGTCTCTCTCTCTCTGTCTCATTCTGTCTCTCTCTCTCTGTCTCATTATGTCTCTCTGTCTCTGTCTCATTCTGTCTCATTATGTCTCTCTGTCTCTGTCTCATTCTGTCTCTCTCTCTCTGTCTCATTCTGTCTCTGTCTCATTCTGCCTCTCTCTCTCTGTCTCATTCTGCCTCTCTCTCTCTCTGTCTCTCTCTCTCTCTCTCTCCATCTCTGCATGGAAAACACCATGTTTATGTTGGCAAAGCAATAGAAATAGATTGCTAAAAAAAGTAAAAAGTAATAATTAGCAAAAGTGAAATGAGATAACCCTCAATAAAGCTTCGGGGGATAAAAGACATGTACAGTAAATGTTATATTATTAGCTATTCACAGTGCTGAAACAATGTGCAAATACTTGAAGTATGAATGGAAATAGGAATATAAAGAGATAAAATTGGTCCCCACTGGGCTCCACAGTGTTTAGGGCTTATCAATGTCTGACTTGTTTTTACATTATTGTAGGTCTGGGTGCACTGGTGGAAGTGCAACTCACTTTCCATCCAATTTTTTGGATGGAAAGTGCACCAACTCTGCAATAAACTGCTAGTTCCCACCTGGAACTCAACAACTGAGAGAGAAAAGTCCCAAGTGGTGTATGTTGGGTGAACAGTTTCAAGAGAGAAGAGAAGAAGAGGATAACAGACAGACAGGACAGAGAGATGGTGCCTGATCAGTAAGGAAAGGACACAAACATTCATTTGTCAAGGTCCTCTGGACTGCACAGATCCAAAGGGTCCCGAGGGTGGCTGACCCATAGAAATTGAATGACCCTTTGAATCCCAGGTCACAGGCACACTGACAGATGGCTGACAGGAGCACACACACACACACACACACATAAACACACACACACACAAGACTCGATGCAGATAAAACCAATACTGATGTCAGTGAGTCTGCCTGGACCCTGTTAAATCAATACAAGAATGACACTCCTAAAGATCCTTCCAAATGCTGTGCAGGAGCCACTGAAAGACAGTTCAATATTCAACTCTTCCAGCAATGCAGGCTGGCAGGTAAGAATTGGAATTCACAAACCCTAGAAGCGTAGAAGATTACATGCTATTCTATTGGAGGCTCCCTTGAATTTTTCTGGGTTCCTGTCTAAGTTCTAAATCTACTAGGTAGTTTCACCTAGCCACTGTGCATCCGTTGTTGTTGCTTGCTCTTTGGGGTTTCAGGCTGTGTGTATGAGCACTTTTTGACAATTGCTGATGTAAAAATAAAAATCCTAAAATAAACTGTATATGACTGAAGGCAATCACAGCGCTAATAAAAGTCAGTGGAACTACTTTTAAGAGCTCGACAGTAAAACAAAAATACCGTATCAAAACAAGACCAATTATTAATTTCCCAACACGGGGACATGGATTGTTAGTCCACAACATTAAATAGAGCAACAATACTCTGTTAATATGTTTAGAGAAATTGGCCAACAGGTATGAACATCTTCATTTAAATGCTCTGTTTCAATTTCATAGGGCATCACATTCAGAATCGGCTTCATGTGCTATGTACATTCACACACAGCCAGGGTTTTACCTGGTGTAATGATAGAGAACATAGCGACGAAATACACCATATGTACTCAAAGAGTGAGAGGCGCCCCTGGTGTATATTTAAATGACTCTAATGTTTTTTAATGAATCCAACAACATGACGGTCGTTCCAAAACCTGGAACTTAAACTCTCCAAATACACCCTCACACACCTGTCTACACACAGTACTTCAGGGAAGAGCCATTCCCATTACCTCAGAGTGTGAGTGTGTTTGTGTGTGATTGTGTGTGTGTGTGTGTGTGTGTGTGTGGTCTAAGATGCTGGGGGGCGTACACCCCCTGCTCACTCACACACTACGACCCACACACATTTCAGCCCCTCTTAATCCCCATGTCCCAAAGGGCTGAGCGTCTGTCTGTCTATCTGTCTGTCTGTCTGTATGTGTGTGTGTGGGTGTGTGTGTGTGTGTGAGGGGGTCTTGAGGGGCCCCGGTAGGCCATATATCTAACCCTCTGCAGAGAGAGGGGCTCAGGGCCTCTTTATAGTCTAACTCAACCCCAGGGCCTGTTTCTCATCTGACAGGAACACTCTCTCTGTCTATTGCCACACACACACACCCACACGGACACACACACGTGTTTTCCCATACTTGTGAGGACATTTTTGGGACCAAAATGTATTTCCATTAAAAATCCTATTTTCTTTAACCCATAACCCTAACCTTGACCCTAAATCTAACACTAAAACCTGATCACAAACTTACTCCTAACCTTAATCCTGACACTAAATCTAACACTAAAACCTGATCATAAACGTAACCTTAAACCCAATTGGGAAAAAATCCATCATTAATCATGATCTAGCATGGGTGACTGGTCCTCACAAGTATAGTAATACATGCGCATGTGTGAACACTGAAACTCTCTGTGAAACACTCTGTGAAACACTCTGTGAAACACTCTGTAAAACACTATGAAAGAAACTGAAAAACTCTCAGGGTAACAATCTGTGAAACTGTCTGTGTAGCACTGTGAAACAATCTGTGAAACAATCTGTGAAACTCTGTGAAGCAATGTGACATAATCTGTGAAACACTCTGTGAAACACTCCGTAAAAAACAGCCCCGCTAAAATCACTAGGGAGGGATGGAGAGAGCGAGATAGAGAGAAAGAACTGGGCAATGAGGTTGGGTTCGGGGGCGGGGGGCAGGCTAGGGGCCACGCTTTGATGTTTTCTAACTTTGAAAATCTCTTTGTTTGGAAGGGAACCTTGGAGAGGGAGACTAAAGGAGAAGCCATCGATCTGAGGTTCAAAGTACCTTGTTACTGTACTGTACCTGCAGGACCCTGGCTTTTATTATGTTATTGCTCTCTCTCTCTCTCTCTCTCTCATCCCTCTCTCCTCCTCCCTCTATCCTCTCTCTGTTCCCTCCTTTTCACTCTCTTCATCCCTCTCTCTGTCTCGTCTCATGTGAGAGCGGATTACCAACACCAACATTGGTCAAAAGACATGAAAAGCAAAGTGGACAAAGGAAGGGTTTGGTTTTCCTTCTATTTGCCTGTTGTAGAGGTTACACACGTAGTGCTCCAAGAAAGACAAACTTTACATTAACATTTAGTTCACAGTAGAGTTGCCATTTAAGTGCCGTTAATTCGCAAAATTGAGTTTACTAAATTTTTATTATCAATTATTGTCACTTTCATGTTGCTCGACACTGAGAGCACTGAGGTCTAACAGTGCCTGCTCCTGCTAATGAGTCAGATTGGCTCTCAGGGATTAGCCTTGTTAGCATCACCGCCATTCCCCAGCCTGTAGAAAAACCAAGCACTACCCACAGCACAGGGCAATATGCAACATGAACTACCTTTTTTTCTAAAAACATCCCTCAAATACTGCCTGCCATGTCAAACAATAACAACCCTGCTATCGGGAAATAGGTATAATACTTGAAAAAACTAGTCAGTGATCTTTCAGTCAGGTGGCTAGCTGGGTAGTTATCTCAAGGGCTCTGGCTGCTTTTACGCAGATAGCTAGTTAGCTAGCAAGAAAAAACTATCTGTCTAGCTATAACTGGCTAGCTGGCTAGCTTAAAGAATGATGTCAGAGGTATATAATGTCAAATGGAAACAGACCTCAGTTAGAGCATGACTGATTCAAATGAAGCTAGCTATAACAGAACACAGACAGTTATAACATGTTTATAACTGCTTTACAGACAGTAGTGAGACAGTATTGAGGTGCTGAGGCAAACTGAAGTACTGGAGAATACAAAGGAAATGGGGAGAGGAAGAGAGACAGAAAGCATTTTTTTGGTCATTTTTAAGTAACAGATAATTACGGTACATTTGGCCTTTCCAAAGACCAGCATGAAAACGCAATTAAACAACACAGTTCATAGCTGCGGTTGTTTCATCTCTGTCACCCACGGGAGTCATTTTGCCTCATTTCCATCATCTGTCATTCCTTCTGTTCTTCAGTCTGTGATTACATCCTTCCCTTACTGCCTCTGTCCTCTCAGTCTCCCTCTCTCTGATCATTCATGTACTTGACTCTCTCTTTATTTCTCCCACCTATCTTTCTCCTCCTCCCGCCCCATCTCTCCCTCTTCCACTACCTTTCACCTCCTCTGATTCAGTTAGTGGGAGGAACAGCAGGAGGGAAGGAGGAGAGTATATCAAGAAAGGCAGCAACTGGAAAGATGGTACTGACCGATGATGTAGAGGAATCACTGATATGCCAAAATCACCCTCACAGTTTTAGTTCATTGGCACTTGTATTATATTCTGCCTAAGTCACACACACACATACACACACACAAAAGCATACAGAATGTTTGAAAACACACACACAAACAAATACACAAACATACACACACACTAAAGCGTACAGATTGTCTGAAAAACACACACATAAAAACAAATACACACAAACACACACACACACACACACACACACACACCCTCAAGCGTACAGAATGTTTGACCCAAGAATGTGTGATCCACATACCCATCACAGTAACATTACCGACCTCTGTTGGGTTTACTCAATGAAAGAGGAAAACAGATTTTACAAACTGTGGTAAAACCAGGAACATGAGATTAACAAGGATACCGTTTTTGATAAGATTAGGTTTAGGTTTGGGCATGAGGGTTCAGGTTTTGGGGTTAGGTTAAGGGCATGGTTGTTGAGGTTATGGATTGGATTACAAAAATATAATTTTACAGGAAATACATTTCTAAGTCCCCAGTTATATATCTGGTCTAGAGAGCTGGTCTGGAGATCTGGTCAGGAGATCTGGTAGAGGGATGTGGTCCAGAGATGTGGTCTAGAGAAATGGCTCTGTCCCAGACAGAATTAGTCCATTTTGTGCTAACTACTAATAATTCACTAACTACTGGTAATTAACTAACTACTGGTAATTCACTAACTGCTGGTAATTCACTAACTACTGGTAATTCACTAACTACTGGTAATTCACCAAATACTGGTAATTCACTAACTACTGGTAAATCACTAACTACCGCTAATTCACTAACAGCTGGTAATTCACTAACTGCTGGTAATTCACTAACAGCTGGTAATTCACTAACTACTGATTATTCACTGTAACTCAGGCCAACGTTAGAACCATTTCCCTTTCTCTCCCACAGTGTCAGTTTGATTACCCCGGTCAGTATAAAACCTTTGCTTTCCTCACATTTTCCGCTTTTTTTCCATTCTAGCCTGTTTTCTGGGTTCTTTTTGTGGAGTAAAGTATATTTAGGGACCGTAATAGCCTGGCAAGCAAAACATATAATCAGAGGTGGAAAAAAAATATGCATTTTGTATTATTTTTTGTTAATTCCCTCTCCTCCATTTTTTGGTAAAATACAATTTTGTTAAGTGAAGATTACGTCGACCTCCGGGAAGAAAAACTATTTGGCAAAAGATGAGCAATTATAGGGCTTGAGAAATAGAAGGAAGGAAAAAGAAAGAGAGAAATAGTGGCGGTATTTTAACAAACAGTTTGTGACAAGTCGCAGGGGATATTTTATTGAGCTTCGGTGGCCAATCAAAATGTCTGTCCTGTTAATTTTTTCAGAGGAAGAGAAGGATTAAAATCAGGAGAGAGAAAGAAAACAACGCAAGAAAACACTCACAAGTTCTTTGAATCGGATCTGTCTCTCTATCTCTGTCTCTATGTCTGTCTGTCCTTCGTCTGTCTCTCTGCTTGTCTTGGTTTCTCTCTCCAAGACAGAGGTCGTTATACAGGGAAGTGGGGATCACTCAATGACCACTGTTCCAACTGGTAAGGGTGCCATTAATTCTAGAAGGCACTCTGTATATATAGAGTTGCAATGGTGGTCATTGAGGTCAGTTGGGGGCAGCAGGAACACCTTTCAGAGAAATTCAGGAGGCAACCAGAGCATGCAGTGCCCACCATAATTATTGGCACCATAGGTAACAATGAACAAAAAAAGCTGTGAAAATTCAGTGCATTGTTTTTATCACACCGTTCTGACACTAGATTAAATCATATGGCTCTAACCTTAACATTTGTGAAACTTGTTCTAAGGAAATACTCATCAAGACATAATTATTTAATTTAATAATCTGGGGTGCCAATAATTCTCAAGGTCACCATACAGTACTGTTACCCTCTCATGGTTCTGACATTCTCCCTCTAGGTCATGGTTTTGGATTCCCCATTTTCAAGAGCAACAGGTTCATGAAATCCTAATTTTCATTAGCCAAAATTAAATGTTATACATCTGAATGTTAAATTACTTTTACAATTAACCATTGACTATTTAAATCGTCTGTTGACTATTTAATTAACTAGTTACTCATAAAATTAACTTTTAACTATCTAAAATGACTGCTGAGTATAGAAATGGACTATTGACTATTTCTAAATGCACTTTTGTATTGGGTGCTATTCTTTAAGATTCTAAGGAAATTACATTCTTCATCTTTTTTTAATCATATATGAGTGATGTTATTATCTTTTTTCTGCTACTTTTATGTGTGTAGAGAGACAGAGGAGACAGAGGAGACAGAGAGACAGAGGAGACAGAGGAGACAGAGAGACAGAGAGACAGAGGAGACAGAGAGACAGAGAGACAGAGGAGACAGAGGAGACAGAGAGACAGAGGAGACAGAGGAGACAGAGAGACAGAGAGACCGAGAGAAAGAGGAGACAGAGGAGACAGAGAGACAGAGGAGACAGAGGAGACAGAGAGACAGAGGAGACAGAGAGACAGAGAAGACAGAGAGACAGAGAGAGTTTGGGTATTTTTTTGGAATTAATGAGAGGTGCTCTGCCTATCGGGATGTTGGCCTGCATGTCTATTTATCTGTATCTCTGTCTATCTGCCTGTCTGTCTGGTTGCCTGTCTGTCTTATTGTCTTTTTGTCAGCCTGTCTGTCATGGAGGACATGTGGTACTGCTATTCGCTCCTGGCCTACAGAGGCTTACAGCTGCTTCTTTAGCTGATCCAGAGGCAACCGGATCAAACAGTCCCTGTGGCAGAGGTGTTTATATGTGTGAGTGGAGGTCTGGGTGTCTGGGTGGGGGTTTATATGTGTGAGTGGAGGTCTGGGTGTCTGGGTGGGGGTTTATATGTGTGAGTGGAGGTCTGGGTGTCTGGGTGGGGGTTTATATGTGTGAGTGGAGGTCTGGGTGTCTGGGTGGGGGTTTATATGTGTGAGTGGAGGTCTGGGTGGGTGTTTATATGTGTGTGAGTGGAGGTCTGGGTGTCTGGGTGGGGGTTTATATGTGTGTGAGTGGAGGTCTGGGTGTCTGGGTGGGGGTTTATATGTGTGAGTGGAGGTCTGGGTGGGGGTTTATATGTGTGAGTGGTGGTCTGGGTGGGGGTTTATATGTGTGTGAGTGGAGGTCTGGGTGTCTGGGTGGGGGTTTATATGTGTGAGTGGTGGTCTGGGTGGGGGTTTATATGTGTGAGTGGTAGTCTGGGTGTCTGGATGGAGGTTTATGTGTGTGTGTGGGTGTCGGGGTGGGGGTTTATGTGTGTGTGTGTGTGTGTGTGTGAGGGTGTCGGGGTGGGGGTTTATGTGTGTGTGTGTGAGTGTGTGTGTGTCGGGGTGGGGGTTAATGTGTGTGTGTGTGTGTGAGTGTGTGTGTGTCAGGGTGGGGGTTTATACGTCTGTAAATGCCGATCATACCTCAGACCAACACAGTGGATAATAGGATCAAGTATTAATGTGGTACACGTCAAAACAACTCTGAGAGAGTATAACACACACACACACACACACACACCCACACACACAGATACATGCACACACACGTGCGCGCGCGCACACACACACACACACACACACACACACACACGCACACAGACACACACAGAGACACGCACAGAGACATGAACACACACACACACACACACAGATAAACGCACACACGCACACACAGATACACACACACATATACACACCCATATACACACAAAGACACACACGCACACACCGACACAAACATGCACACACACGCACACACAAACATGCAGACCCACACACACACAGACATGCACACACACACAGATAAACGCATACACACACACAAAGACACACACATACACACACACAAACACTAATGAAATGCAGAGGACATGAGCGAGAGCATCACTCCCCGACACAGATACACACACAACGGATGTGCCCTGTCAAACATAAGGAGTGAAGCTCTGCCAGTGAGACGGGAAAAACAGCGACCACCAGACAATCACCAGTTAAACAGAACAAAGAATACTGAGACAAAAGGATGGAGGAAATGTGAGGGGAGGGGAGGGGAAAGGGATGAGGGGGACAAGAGAGAGAGGAAGGGAGGACGAAGATGGGTCAGGAGAGGGAGCTGTGGAAAATGAGGAAAGGAGGTGAGGAGGCGTGTGATGAAGGGAGCTTGGCACAGGCAGAGAAATCCCCCAGTACCAAATGTCCTTTTTTATCTTTGTCTCCTTCAGGCCTGGAAACAGTAAGACCAGAGGTCAGAACATGGGGATGGACGGGGGAAGAAGGAGGAGGAGAGATGGACAGAGAGGAAGGAGGAGGAGGAGAGATGGACAGAGAGGAAGAAGGAGGAGGAGGAGAGATGGACAGAGAGGAAGAAGGAGGAGGAGGAGAGATGGACAGAGAGGAAGAAGGAGGAGGAGGAGAGATGGACAGAGAGGAAGAAGGAGGAGGAGGAGAGATGGACAGAGAGGAAGAAGGAAGAGAGATGGACAGAGAGGAAGAAGGAGGAGGAGAGATGGACAGAGAGGAAGGAGGAGGAGGAGGAGAGATGGACAGAGAGGAAGGAGCAGGAGAGATGGACAGAGAGGAAGAAGGAGGCGGAGAGATGGACAGAGAGGAACAAAAAAATAAAGGAAGGGATGAGGGGATGTAAAGTCACGGAGGTCTTGGGGTACATAGCAAGGGAAAGGCTTGAACGCGGTGGAGAGTGTGCTGAGCGGAGGGAGGAAAGGAGGGAGGGATGGAGGGAGGGAGGGAGAGAAAGAAGAGATTGAATAATAGAAAGCACAGCGAGTCAGAGTTCTGTCAGTAGACCAGGGCTCCATTCATCCTCCTGCAGAAGAATGAACAGCAGGCCTTCAGATGATAAGAGCAGCTGCTGAGCTGCCCTACAGACCCTGGATCTTAATTTGAGCCAGGTCGCTACAGCAGAAAACAAAATTAGTCCTTCAGCAGGATTGGATTTTTTTTGGGGGGGACTTCAAGTATGTTTACCCTGTTACCCTGCGTTACCCAGGGTGATCAAATTAAAAAAGACCTCAAATTCAATAGGTTTCCCTGTGCCCACGGATACCGTCTGGAGCAGGTGTGTGTGTGCGCGCGCATGTGTGTGTGTGTGTGTCTGTGTGTCTCTCTCTCGGTGCGTGTGTTTCTGGGTGTGTGTGTCTCTGTGTGTGTGTGTGTGTGTGTGTCTCTCTCTCTCTCTCTCGCTCTCTCTGTGTGTATGTGTGTAGGAAGGGGCTGGCTGTGGCCTTGTCTCCCAGACTGGTGCTCTGTGGAGGATTTGTCCTCCTCCTGGGGGTAAGAAGGGATGAATAGGATGGGAAGGAACGGAGTGATGAGAAGGAGCGAAGTGGAGGAGAGAGGATGCTGTCCTCCCCAAAAGCCCTGAACATGATGACACACCAGGGAGAGGAGTAATGCATGGTTTAACCATCACACACACACACACACACACACATCACAACATATATCTAAAACGGCTCCACCTACTAACTCCAGACCACTGACTTCCCCTAACTTTACTGGCTCAGTTATCTTCCTTGGTAACAGTTTATGAAGCCATAATTGATGTCCATCATAACAAATGTGTCCTAATATATTCTTAGGCCCAGCAATGTATCTTGGGAAATCAACAAGACAAATAGTTAATCAAACAGCTGGGGTGCTCAACTCTGGACCTCAGGGCAGATCCACTCCATGTTTTCATTCCAACCCTCTAATCAGGGAATTATTTGAAGCTGAGACACTAGGTGAGTGACATTAATGATGAGGAAGAACAGAAAACCAGCAGGCTCCAGCCCTCATAGGGTAAGAGTTGAATAAACCTGGTATAGAGAATCAGTGATTCTCATATATGATAGACAGAGAAGAAAACCACATAAAGGAGAGAAAAAAATAAATTAAGAAAGAAAGGGAATGCGTTTGGGCATGTGTGACAGAACTGTAGCAAAGGGACTTCAATTATAAAGAAATTGTACCATTGTTTTAAGACTAACTCTCCCATTGTCTTTCAGAGACTAACTCTCTCATACAGTCTACAAGAAACTAACTTCATAATTTTTTAAGAGAGTAATTAACTCTCCCATACTGTCTGTATGAGACTAACTTTACCGCATTGTCTTTAAGAGACTAACTTTACCACATTGTCTTTAAGAGCCTAACTTTACCACATTGTCTTTAAGAGCCTAACTTTACCACATTGTCTTTAAGAGCCTAACTTTACCACATTGTCTTTAAGAGCCTAACTTTACCACATTGTCTTTAAGAGACTAACTTTACCACATTGTCTTTAAGAGACTAACTTTACCACATTGTCTTTAAGAGACTAACTTTACCACATTGTCTTTAAGAGACTATCTCTACTGCATTTTCTTTAAGAGACTAATTCTAGCACATTGTCTTTAAGAGACTAATTCTAGCACATTGTCTTTAAGAGACTCACTTTACCACATTGTCTTTAAGAGACAGAGAGACCTGCCATTTCCCACAGAGACCAGAAGAGGAGGGGGCAGAGAGGAGGATTTATACGTTTCACCTTGAGAGGAAGGCCACATTAAGAACAGCAGACAGAACAGCAGTCTGTATAAGAGTGGAACGATGGAGACAGGAGGGGGATAACAAAGAGTAAATAAATAAACAGATGGAAGTGGTCTGGGCAGACTCAGGGAAGGAATGTATAGGACCACACTGAGGTGATTGTGTGTGTGTGTGTGTGTGCACATACACCTGTCAACCTCCTTATAACCTACATGAAACCTCTCCGATAATCACCATGGTGATCCCATCTGTCCTGGCTTACAAGGTCAAGGTTCAAAGTTTCTTGAAACCGTAAAGCCAAGAAGGTGAAAGACCAGCCAGTAAACCTGTGTGGCCCAGTTCTAAGGCTGAAACACAGGCTGACAAGACATCAGGAAGTTAAATCGAATCAGTCAAACAGCCTGAATATGTCCAACTTCACACTCACAACTCATGTTTAAGTTTATAGTTCTCCACAAACGCTAACACACTGAACAATATACACAAAACCATTTTCCAAAGTGGTCCAGAAGAAAGACCATTTATCCCAACACACAAGCACTATTCACATTTTCACACACACACTTCTGTTTCATTTAACCTTTTCTGTAAACCCAGGCCACTACAACACAGAGCTGTACTGATATACCCACTATAACCTACCCACTACAACACAGAGCTGTACTGATATACCCACTATAACCTACCCACTACAACACAGAGCTGTACTGATATACCCACTATAACCTACCCACTACAACACAGAGCTGTACTGATATACCCACTATAACCTACCCACTACAACACAGAGCTGTACTGATATACACACTATAACCTACCCACTACAACACAGAGCTGTACTGATATACCCACTATAACCTACCCACTACAACACAGAGCTGTACTGATATACCCACTATAACCTACCCACTACAACACAGAGCTGTACTGATATACCCACTATAACCTACCCACTACAACACAGAGCTGTACTGATATACCCACTATAACCTAGCCACTACAACACAGAGCTGTACTGATATACCCACTATAACCTACCCACTACAACACAGAGCTGTACTGATATACCCACTATAACCTACCCACTACAACACAGAGCTGTACTGATATACCCACTATAACCTACCCACAACAACACAGAGCTGTACTGATATACCCACTATAACCTACCCACTACAACACAGAGCTGTACTGATATACCCACTATAACCTACCCACTACAACACAGAGCTGTACTGATATACCCACTATAACCTAGCCACTACAACACAGAGCTGTACTGATATACCCACTATAACCTACCCACTACAACACAGAGCTGTACTGATATACACACTATAACCTACCCACTACAACACAGAGCTGTACTGATATACCCACTATAACCTACCCACTACAACACAGAGCTGTACTGATATACACACTATAACCTACCCACTACAACACAGAGCTGTACTGATATACCCACTATAACCTACCCACTACAACACAGAGCTGTACTGATATACCCACTATAACCTACCCACTACAACACAGAGCTGTACTGATATACCCACTATAACCTACCCACTACAACACAGAGCTGTACTGATATACCCACTATAACCTAGCCACTACAACACAGAGCTGTACTGATATACCCACTATAACCTACCCACTACAACACAGAGCTGTACTGATATACACACTATAACCTACCCACTACAACACAGAGCTGTACTGATATACCCACTATAACCTACCCACTACAACACAGAGCTGTACTGATATACCCACTATAACCTACCCACTACAACACAGAGCTGTACTGATATACCCACTATAACCTACCCACTACAACACAGAGCTGTACTGATATACCCACTATAACCTACCCACTACAACACAGAGCTGTACTGATATACCCACTATAACCTACCCACTACAACACAGAGCTGTACTGATATACCCACTATAACCTACCCACTACAACACAGAGCTGTACTGATATACCCACTATAACCTACCCACTACAACACAGAGCTGTACTGATATACCCACTATAACCTACCCACTACAACACAGAGCTGTACTGATATACCCACTATAACCTACCCACTACAACACAGAGCTGTACTGATATACCCACTATAACCTACCCACTACAACACAGAGCTGTACTGATATACCCACTATAACCTACCCACTACAACACAGAGCTGTACTGATATACCCACTATAACCTAGCCACTACAACAATTTGTCAGCAGGCCATCATGTGTATGTTGGTATTAATAAAAAGGACACCAGGTAGAAGAGAAAGAGGCAGCGGGTGAAGAACAATCAGAGGAGGCGGACCCTAAGAGGAGGCGGACCCTAAGAGGAGGCGGACCCTAAGAGGAGGCGGACCCAAACAAGATTCGCGACACCGTTTGTGACCATGTTCTTTCACATCGTTTGACAATGAGGGACGCCGGTCCAAGAGGACGGCCACGCCTGAGCCCTCTCACCGTTGCGTCTACCGCCTGGACCAGGAAATGGGTGACTCAGTGCAAACCCACCAGACCGCCGTGCTGACCACTCTGTTTTCCATACTCTGAATCTGGATTGCCTTGGCCCACGCTGGACAGCACAATGGACAATTACTGCAACATGAGACTTATTTACATGACAGATGAAGATTTTTCTGGATTTCAAAAACCCTTTTAATGAAACTGGGCCCCAGATAATCTCCATTATAATGAGCCCTGTATTACTTGTTGTGACGGTGGCTCTGGGTGGCGCAGTGTGCCCTCGCCAACAGTGGTGGAGCGCCTACGTGTTAACCGCCGGTGTGTGTGTTCAACTGTGCTGACACCAGTGTGTGTGTGTGTTCAACTGTGCTGACACCAGTGTGTGTGTGTGTGTGTTTTCAACTGTGCTGACACCAGTGTGTGTGTGTGTTCAACTGTGCTGACACCAGTGTGTGTGTGTGTTCAACTGTGCTGACACCAGTGTGTGTGTGTGTGTGTTTTCAACTGTGCTGACACCAGTGTGTGTGTATGTGTGTTTTCAACTGTGCTGACACCAGTGTGTGTGTGTGTGTTTTCAACTGTGCTGACACCAGTGTGTATGTGTGTTTTCAACTGTGCTGACACCAGTGTGTGTGTGTGTTCAACTGTGCTGACACCAGTGTGTGTGTGTGTGTTTTCAACTGTGCTGACACCAGTGTGTGTGTGTGTGTTTTCAACTGTGCTGACACCAGTGTGTGTGTGTGTTTTCAACTGTGCTGACACCAGTGTGTGTGTGTTTTCAACTGTGCTGACACCAGTGTGTGTGTGTGTGTTTTCAACTGTGCTGACACCAGTGTGTGTGTGTGTTTTCAACTGTGCTGACACCAGTGTGTATGTGTGTTTTCAACTGTGCTGACACCAGTGTGTATGTGTGTTTTCAACTGTGCTGACACCAGTGTGTGTGTGTGTTCAACTGTGCTGACACCAGTGTGTGTGTGTGTTCAACTGTGCTGACACCAGTGTGTGTGTGTGTGTTTTCAACTGTGCTGACACCAGTGTGTGTGTGTGTGTTTTCAATTGTGCTGACACCAGAGTGTGTGTGTTTTCAACTGTGCTGACACCAATGTGTGTGTGTTCAACTGTGCTGACACCAGTGTGTGTGTGTTCAACTGTGCTGACACCAATGTGTGTGTGTTCAACTGTGCTGACACCAGTGTGTGTGTGTGTTCAACTGTGCTGACACCAGTGTGTGTGTGTGTTCAACTGTGCTGACACCAGTGTGTGTGTGTGTGTTTTCAACTGTGCTGACACCAGTGTGTGTGTGTGTGTTCAACTGTGCTGACACCAGTGTGTGTGTGTGTTTTCAACTGTGCTGACACCAGTGTGTGTGTGTGTTTTCAATTGTGCTGACACCAGAGTGTGTGTGTTTTCAACTGTGCTGACACCAATGTGTGTGTGTTCAACTGTGCTGACACCAGTGTGTGTGTGTGTGTTCAACTGTGCTGACACCAGTATGTGTGTGTGTGTTTTCAACTGTGCTGACACCAGTGTGTGTGTGTGTTTTCAATTGTGCTGACACCAGAGTGTGTGTGTTTTCAACTGTGCTGACACCAATGTGTGTGTGTTCAACTGTGCTGACACCAGTGTGTGTGTGTTCAACTGTGCTGACACCAATGTGTGTGTGTTCAACTGTGCTGACACCGGTGTGTGTGTGTGTGAGTGTGTAACAGTGACTTGGCTTCTGGTTTTACACAACAAGGCCAGCTACTGGTTTTTAGAGTAAGAAAGTAAAGAGAAGTGAAAGGTCAGTACATTACCATATTCCTTCTCTCTTCTCTTCTCTGTTTCATTCACTCTCGCTTTCTCTCTGTTATTTTCTCTCTCTCCCTTTTACCCTCTGGCTTCATTGGTTACAATGACATGTATTTGTCTGTCCCTGACAATTAGAAATGCTACCACTTACCTTGTTTGTTCATATCCACAACAACAAATCAGAAACCAGCTGAGAGGGATGATGTTAGAGGAAGGCGAACAGAGGCTCTGAGATCGTTACCGGGGAGTGTGTGTGTGTGTGTGTCCATCCGTGAGTCAGTGCGTGTGTGTGTATGTGTGTGCGTGGGGGCCATTACAAGGCGGCATTCGTTAGTGAAATCAATCACACCAGATCAAATATTCTCCCCTATGAATCCCAGGATAACATTGCATTCATCCAGGGCCCAAAATACTGCACACTATTCATTCCCACTGGCTCCATAATACAAGCCCACGTTTGTTTTTCTGTCCTTGTGGGGACCCCTGAGCCAGAAATCACATTTTCCCTGCTGCCAACCGTCCCAAAAAACCTGCACTGGGGAAAAACTATTTTGGGTACTACAACCTTGTACCGTGTACACACAGACTGGGATCACACACACACACACACACACACACTCACACACACGCACACACACACACACTCACACACACACACACACACTCACACACACACTCACACACACACACTCACAGACTGGGATCACACACACACACACACACACACTCACACACACACACACACACTCACAGACTGGGATCACACACACACACACACACACACACACACACACACACACACACACTCACACACACTCACACTCACACACACACACACACTCACACACACACACACACACACTCACACACACACACACACACACACACACACACACACACACTCACACACTCACACACTCGCTCACACTCACACACACACACACACTCACACTCACACACTCACACACACACTCACACACACACAGACACACACACACTCACACTCACACACACACACACACACACGCTCACACTCACACTCACACACACACACACACACACACACACACACTCACACACACACGCTCACACTGTAGTCTCACCATACTCAAACCTCACACACACCGTACAGAAACATGGTTTAATGAAATTGCAAACTTTCAAATCCCGTTGAAACGTTTTTGTACAACACAGTGGTCAAACAGTCATGTATCCGCTCTGATGATGCTTCTTATATCAACGAATATCAACACAATCACACAAACGTTATCTTTCTATAGGTTTTAATAGCAAAAGATTCTCCAAAACCAGTCTGATAATGGAAAATGTATAAATGATATCATGAATACACACTCCCTTTCTGTAATTGTATGTAATTAGGTAATGCATGGATATGAATGTAGTGGATAAGTTAGGTATGGTATTTAACACTCAAAACTGCTTTAAGAAATGCCATTGCTGGTCTTTGGACAGCAAGTTATTTGCTAAAGAGTCATTTGTTAACATTAGCTGTGTTTCTGAAGATCGTTAAGAGCTTTAACATTGTATGCAGCCTTTGATGCACTTCATTTTTCTAGGCAGGGCATCAAGTTACATTTTAGGTTCACCAGCAAATTTACCAGGTATAATCAAAATCTTGCAGCCAACACTTTCCCTTTACCCCATAAAACACAAAATGAACGAGTATGCAATGTAATGGTTTCAAATAATTTCAAGAATAAAGTCTTTAAAGAATAAAGTATTTCTAGTTACAAGTAACGTGGTATATTGCTGCACAATTTACAGAAATATTAGACTACAATAATAACTCCGCTTCAACTGACTGTCCTGAGGTAATTTAACGTTGCTGCTAGCAATTGCAGTTCAAACACAAACTAACACTGAAAACCATCATGGGTGTGCACAAAACAATGAAAATAATGTTTTCACTGATCTACCAGGCCCAGTACCGTCCAGCCCTCCCTCCCTCTCCACTTCTGGAGACCGTGCGCACTCTGAAGTTGGTCGCGCTGCTGGCCTGCATAAAATGTGTTGGATTCGTTGGCTGCCTCCTACTACAAGGACAGTGTGCTCGCACATGAATACAATAGCACCAGGGGCTCAATAACCTTAAGAACGGTGTTATAACTTGATAGATTAAATATATATATATCAACAAAATGCATTTCATGTGTCTAACAAAAAGTTCATGTCAATAATTGCTTTTGTTCCTTTCTGTGGCAGCTATGGTTTTGCCACGAGCACCACGGTTAAATGAACACAGTGGAGAAGCAGGTAACCACAATCGGTATGAAGGATCGGGCGAATTTGGAGCAATCTGGCCGGGGCATCCCAAGAGAACAGGTGTGTGTACTCTACATAGAAACCATATAAACACAGATCGCTCTGTGGTCTGTGTGTCTCTGAGTGACTGTGGTAGCCATAAATTAGGGCCTGATGTGTGTTCTTGGGAATCAAGAGTGCTTTACAGCGAGTCATTTAAAACAAAATCACCTTTCCTCAACACGGCAATCTGGCAATCTTTCCCCGGCTCAGAGTGTGTGTGTGTGCGTGCATTTGTGCGTGCGCGTACATACGTGTGTGTTTTCTGCTCGTTAGTTACCCTGATGAAGAAAGCAACACATGCCAAGGCCCCACGTCTGTTAACCTCAGTATAAATAGCCTTAATTCACTGGTGTTGTGATTTCAGGACAGATTTCCTGCACCTCTCTCCCCTGACTCAACACATTCCTCCACCTGTGGCTGAACGGACCATCATATCAGAGAGCCCAGAGACTACGTGAAAACACCACGGTGAACAGTCGCTCATTACCTTATTAAACTTTGGCCAGAATATTTGGGCGTAAGTCAGCATAAAGGGTAAAGCATGACCTGGTTAATCATTAATATCCAGTGCCTAGGTACACAAGGAATCCTTCAGACATGAACTACAATTCTGCAGGGACCGAATTTTTTTTTAAGAACAAAAACATGTTGTTACCCTGTTTAATGGGCTGACAGGAAAATCACATTTTCCACACGGACAAAAAGCAAATGTCCGTTAATCGTTTTCAAATAAATATGCATAGCATAGCATCATCTTCCGCTTATCCGGGGCCGGGTCGCGGGGGCAGCAGTCTAAGCAGGGATGCCCAGACTTCCCTCTCCCCAGACACTTCCTCCAGCTCTTCCGGGGGGACACCGAGGCGTTCCCAGGCCAGCCGGGAGACATAGTCCCTCCAGCGTGTCCTAGGTCTTCCCCGGGGTCTCTTCCCGGTGGGACGGGACCGGAACACCTTCCCAGGAAGGCGTTCCGGAGGCATCCGAAACAGATGCCCAAGCCACCTCAGCTGACCCCTCTCGATGTGGAGGAGCAGCGGCTCTACTCTGAGCTCCTCCCGGGTGACCGAGCTTCTCACCCTATCTCTAAGGGATCGCCCAGCCACCCTGCGGAGAAAGCTCATTTCGGCCGCCTGTATCCGGGATCTTGTCCTTTCGGTCATGACCCAAAGCTCATGACCATAGGTGAGAGTAGGAACGTAGATTGACCGGTAAATCGAGAGCTTCGCCTTGCGGCTCAGCTCTTTCTTCACCACGACAGACCGATACATCGACCGCATTACTGCAGACGCTGCACCGATCCGTCTGTCAATCTCCCGTTCCATCCTTCCCTCACTCGTGAACAGGACCCCTAGATACTTAAACTCCTCCACTTGAGGCAGGCACTCTCCACCAACCTGAAGTGGGCAAGCCACCCTTTTCCGACTTGTGATCGGGACAATACAAGGCCATCCTAAAATGTGCACTTTTGTTACACAACACAGTGACACATATTTCTGAGGTTGTGAGGGAGCGGGCAATTAGCATGATGACTGCAGGATATCCACCAGAGCTGAGGTCAGATCATATTCACTTCTTTACCATAAGCCACCTCCAATGTTGTTTCAAAGAACTTGGCAGTATGTCCAACTAGTCTCAACACTGCAGATCACGTGCAACCACAGTAACACCCAGGACCCCCCACATAAGCCCAGGACCCCCCCACATCAGCCCAGGACCCCCCACATCAGCCCAGGACCCCCAGATCAGCCCAGGACCCCCCACATCAGCCCAGGACCCCCCACATCAGCCCAGGACCCCCCACATCAGCCCAGGACCCCCTATATCAGCCCGGGATCCCCACATCTGGCTCCTTCACCATCCATTTAAGACCAGCCACCAAAATAGCTGATGAAACTGCGTGAATCCACAACCAAAAACGTTGTACGGAAATTGTCAGAATCCATCTCAGGGAAGCTTGAATTGCTCTTCGTCCTCACCCAAGGCCTGACTCACCCAGAGCCTGACTCACCCAGGGCCTTACTCACCCAGAGCCTGACTCACCCAGAGCCTGACTCACCCAGGGCCTTACTCACCCAGACCCTTACTCACCCACGGCCTTACTCACCCAGGGCCTTACTCACCCAGACCCTTACTCACCCACGGCCTTACTCACCCAGACCCTTACTCACCCAGAGCCTGACTCACCCACGGCCTTACTCACCCAGAGCCTTACTCACCCAGAGCCTGACTCACCCAGGGCCTCACTCACCCAGGGCCTGACTCACCCAGACCCTTACTCACCCAGACCCTTACTCACCCAGGGCCTGACTCACCCAGGGCCTTACTCACCCAGGGCCTGACTCACCCAGACCCTTACTCACCCAGACCCTTACTCACCCAGACCCTTACTCACCCAGGGCCTTACTCACCCAGGGCCTTACTCACCCAGGGCCTGACTCACCCAGAGCCTTACTCACCCAGACCCTTACTCACCCAGACCCTTACTCACCCAGACCCTTACTCACCCAGAGCCTTACTCACCCAGAGCCTTACTCACCCAGACCCTCACTCACCCAGACCCTTACTCACCCAGACCCTTACTCACCCAGACCCTTACTCACCCACGGCCTTACTCACCCACGGCCTTACTGACCCACGGCCTTACTCACCCACGGCCTTACTGACCCACGGCCTTACACACCCAGAGCCTAACTCACCCAGAGCCTTACTCACCCAGAGCCTGACTCACCCAGAGCCTTACCAAAGGTTGGCCAAAGGTTGTGGACAGAAGCTGGTCAAAGATCGTGGACAGGTGTTGGCCAAAGGTCATGGACTGGGGTTGGTCAAAGGGCAGAGTGTTTTCCTCACTGGACCTGAGTGCCTAACATCTCAGGGACAAACCGCACGTCTCCCAGATGAAGATGAGGCTGGTGATGAAGACGATGGTGGTAAAGATGATGATGATTCCACAACCCTGTCAGTCTGGTCCGCACTATCATAGCGTGTGTGTCTGCGTGTGGAAGCGTGATTTACACGCATGTAGAGTGGGAATGAGTGACTACAGAGCAAAAAGAAGCAGCAAGCCGCTCTGTCCGACCCCAGGGCCAAAGAGACACAGAGATATGTGTAATAAGTGTGAATGAAGCCGTGAAACGGCTCATAAGACAGGAACACCAGGGTCGGGGCGGTGGTGCGTGGGTCCCAGACACACAGCCGGCTCTCCCCCACTTATCCCAGCCTTCTTAACAAAGTGAAAATAACCCCAAAATACTGTGAATGACAGCTGGTGCCTGGAGTCAAACGTGTCGAATGCAGCGTGGACGTTCACGCAGTGGTTTCTCAGCGCTTTAGAACGTATGATAAACAGCAGTTTGGTCTGGGATGGAAAACAGTCGCACCACTCAATAAAAATAAAGCAAAACAAGCTCCCCATTAGGACTTAATGAGAGTTTTATAGAATCTGAGGACACAGAGAGCCAACAGTAATAGACTCACAACAAAGTCTCACACACACACACACACACAGGCAACTACAGAGCAAACCCTCAGACAGATTTGAGTGTGCGTTTTGAAAAACAAGATTTGGTTTAAGTTTACAATGTTATCTCCTCCAGATACTGGTGTTTAAAACCTCCCACCAGGGAACCAGAGTCGAGGGGACAGGCCGTGCGTACCATGGACAAACCATAGAAATACCATGGACAAACCATAGAAATACCATGGACAAACCATAGAAATACCATGGACAAACCATAGAAATACCATGGACAAACCATAGAAATACCATGGACAAACCATAGAAATACCATGGACAAACCATAGAAATACCATGGACAAACCATAGAAATACAATGGACAAACCATAGAAATACCATGGACAAACCATAGAAATACCATGGACAAACCATAGAAATACCATGGACAAACCATAGAAATACCATGGACAAACCATAGAAATACCATGGACAAACCATAGAAATACCATGGACATACCATGGACAAACCATAGACAAACCATGGACAAACCATAGAAATACCATGGACATAGCATAGACAAACCATGGACAAACCATAGACAAACCATAGATAAACCATGGACATACCATGGATAAGAACAAGCACTATTTAAATAATCTGATCAAAAAACGCTCCACTTCGCAGCAGTGTGATCTAAATCTAGCGTGTGTGTTACACGACTAAGGGACACTCAGAGATGCATATTTCAGAATAATCTCCCTGTCTGAAGGATTCCACAGGGCATATCCCCAAACCTTTCTTTTCTGGAACCTGTTTTACTGCCAGCCTTTAGTCACAGCCCAAGGTCAGCGCTGATGTGTGTGTGTGTGTGTGTGTGTGTGCGCGTGTTTATCTAGTCACAGCTCAAGGCCAGCGCTGATGTTTCTGTGTGTGGGTGAGAGTGTGTGTGTGGTGTGTGTTTATCTAGTAATAGCCCAAGGCCAGCGCTCATGTGTATGTGCGAGTGTGTGTGTGTGTGTATCTAGTCACAGCCCAATCCCAGCATTGATGTGTGTGTGTGTGTGTGTGTGTGAGTAGTGAACAGCGGGGGTAAAGAAGTGAAGGAATCTTTGTGTCTATGGTAACCAGATCACAAAATCAATCATTGATTTCATTGCTGCTACACATGCACATGCTCACACAACACACCCGCCCTGTCCAGCTCTGCGTCCCAACCCACTCATCCCTGTAATAGGCCCGCCTGCCTGACACGCTGTAACCACGGCAATAAAAGGGATAATTAGCAACTCACCTGCCCTCTGAATGGGAACTGTGTGGACTTCCTGGCCTTCACGCAAAAGAGACTGCCTAGAGTTAAAACTACCTTCTCTAACACACACAGACACAGACACACACACACAGACACACACACACACACGGATAGAAGTTAGTCTGCTATGAATGACCCTGGTGGTGAAACTGAGCTAGACTTCATCTAAAAGTAGACCTCATAGCACACACACGGTAGTCCTGACTGCAGACTCCCCCAGTGGAACCTCCTTGTAGAACCATCACATCATGACCACCCGCCTAATGTTGTGGAGGTCCCCCTTTTGCTGCCAAAACAGCCCTGACCCGTCGAGGCGCGGCCTCCACAAGACCTCTGAAGGTGTGCTGTGGAACCTGGCACCGAGACGTTAGCAGCGGATCTTTTAAGACCCAAGGTCTCCCAGCAGAACATTACCCGAAGCATCACACTGCCTCCGCCAGGTTGCCTCCTTCCCATAGCGCATCCGGGTGCCTTGTGTTCTCCAGGTGAAAGACGCACGCGATGTAAAAGAAAACGTGATTCATCACAACTTCTTCTATTGCTCCATGGTCCAGTTCTGAGGCTCACGTGCCCATTGTAGGTGCTTTCGGCAGTACAGGGGTCAGCAGGGGCACCCTGACTGGTCGGCGGCTACGCAGCCACATACGCAACAAACTGTGTTCTGACATCTTTCTATCAGTACCAGCATTAACCTTTTCATGAATTTGAGCTACAATAGCTCGTCTGTTGGATCGGACCTCACGGGCCAGCCTTCACTCCCCACGTGCATCAGTGAGCCTTGGCCGCCCATGACCCTGTCACCAGTTCACCGCTTTTCCTTCCTTGGAACAATTTTGATAGGTACTGACCACTGCAGACCGGGAACACCCCACTTGGGCTGCAGTTTTGGAGATGCTCTGACCCAGTCGTCTAGCCATCACAATTTGGCCCTTGTCAAAGTCACTCAGATCTTTATGCTTGCTCATTTTCCCTGCTTCTAACACATCAACTTTGAGGACAGAATGTTCACTTGCTGCCTAATATATCACACCCACTGACAGGTGCCATGATAACGAGATTATCAGTGTTATTCACTTCACCTGTCACTGGTCATAATGATTTGGCTGATCGATGTATATCCTCAGTGTAGACATCATGTCCTCAGTATAGAACTAATATCCTCAATGTAGAACTCATCTTAAGTGCAGACCTCATATCCTCAGTAAATAACTCATATCCTCAATGTAGACCACATATCCTCAGTGAATAACTCATATCCTCAATGTAGACCACATATCCTCAGTGAATAACTCATATCCTCAGTGAATAACTCATATCCTCAGTGCAAACCTCATATCCTCAGTGCAAACCTCATATCCTCAGTGTAGACCTCATATCCTCAGTGCAAACCTCATATCCTCAGTGTAGAACTCATATCCTCAGTGCAAACCTCATATCCTCAGTGTAGAACTCATATCCTCAGTGCAAACCTCATATCCTCAGTGCAAACCTCATATCCTCAGTGCAAACTTCATATCCTCAGTGCAGAACTCATATCCTTAGTGTAGACCTCATATTCTCAGTGTAGACCTCATAACGTCATAGTAGACCTTGTAACCTTACAGTAGACCTCAGAACGTCATAGAAGACACACTGGGTGGATCGACTTCCTGCCTGTTGGGCCCTGTCTGGGGTTACCCTCTGATAGGGCCACAGTGTCACCGGACCCCCCTGTCTCAGCCCCAAGGTCTTACGCTGCTATATTATTGTGCTGGGGGAGTAAGGTCAGTCCTCCTTCTCCATTGTATATCCTTGTTATCTAAGGAATGTGTTCTTCCTTGTCTCCTGCGCTGCTTCAACTTGGGAGGTCTTGGACCACACCTCAGGAATACCAGACTCAAAACACTCGTTGCTGTCCCTGTCCAAAGTCCTCCTGATTGTGTTACAGATCAAAAAGATACCAGACAATTTCAGTTGCCACTACGCTGACCATTCTCCACCCCCGGGTTGTCCCCCCCGTCCATCTGGTCATGCTTCTGACCTGGATTAGGTTTTATAGACTCCGGACTCAGCCCACGCACATTTATTCATTACTACAATTTGTACTCTCAAAATGTTCACCCGGCACAGCCAGAAGAGGACTGGCCACCCCTCAGAGCATGGGTCCTCTCTAGGTTTCTTCCTATGTTTCAGACTCTTTCAGGGACTTTTTCTTAGCCACTGAAAGAGTCTTTGGTCCCCATTAGAATAAAAACATTTGAAAACACACACACACACACACACACACAGACACACATACACTGAACAGGCACACACATAGAGAAAGATGGAAACAGGCACTCACACACACACACACACACAAGCACACGCACCCTTCTGACCAATTTCTCCTATATCCTAATCATATTCTGTGGTGACGACCTTGAACTTAAAATTTCCTCAGCCCTCTAGCTGGACTAAAACCAGTGAAAACACCAGCTGAGTTCTTCGCACATAGCCACACACCCAGTTTCCCCACTTCCCTTATATCGCACACAGGGGTACGGTCACTGGGACTCCATCTTGGATAATACTCTCCGTATCAGCTTCCAGCGGTGTAAATGATCAATGTAGCGGCAGCAGGATGAACGGGTCACAGTGACCAGAGAGACAACTTAACTGTTCCTACCATTATCCTATGGTCGCCATAAACCGTAAAGGGTGTGCGGGTCTGTGTGTGTACATGCGTGTAATGGCTGTCAAGTGGTATATTAAAACTATAAGAAAGACCCAGATTCCAACCCCAGCCCGGTTTTACGTCAGAGTCCCGGCCTCAATGGTTCAGGGGATAATGGATGTGGTCGGATGTGGGATGTTTCAGCCCAGCTGACCTAAATAGAGAGAATGTCTCCAGAGCACACGTCGGCCATTTTGTATTGGGATAGTTTTCATAACGAGGTCTCCGGGGGGCTTTCCCTGTCTGCGCCAGGAGACGGAGGGTCTTCAGCGGACTGGCCATGTAACGACAAGCTCACCCAGACTCCCAATTCCCGCCAACACACACACACACACACACGTAACCTGACCAAGTGCGCTCAATCACCACAACCAAGAGACTCCCAGCTACCTCCGATCATGGATATCACCAGTCTGTCACCCTGTTCACCTCAACTCACGCTTCCGCTACGGTTGCACAATATTGGAAATAACTGACATTGCGATGTTTTGTTTATCTGCAGTATTTTGTTTTTCTGCGATGTATATTGCGATATGAAAAAACTGAGGATGTCTTCAGGAAGAGCTTTGGCTATCAACCTGAGAGTCTGTATCCTTCATTCCTCCCCAGCCCCATCCTCTACAATTAACATTTATGATTTTTTTTATATTTCAGAACAGGTTGGTAGGTAATAATATGTAACAGTAATAGTATAGCAATAGCAACAGTAGTAAAATAGAATGTGCAATTGGGCATAACTTGGCCAAGAAACTGCAATCTGGTCCACTGGTTCAGGGCGGCAGCCTTCACCATGTTCATGGCATTGTCTGTTGTCTGTTGACTCTCATCTAGGCCTCAATCAGCTAAAGCTTCTCTCATCCCTGTTGCGATATTCTCACTTGTATGATCCTCTAGGAAAAATGCAGTTTGCAAACAGCGACTTTTGAGGTGAAAGTCCTCATTAATAAAGTGTACGGTCAGACTTATGTAGGGCTCCGTTGTCCGGCTGGACCACAAGTCTGTTGTTGCTACATAATATTCCACTTGTGACAGCTCTGTTTCAACTTGTGTCTTGTATTTCTCGTACAGCTCTGGGATGGCAACTTGAGAAAAATAGTTGCGTGATGGAATTACATACCACTTGTCAAGCAAACGGATCATGTTTTTAAAACTCTCTTTGGTAACCGTGTTAATTGGTACCATGTCTTTGGCGACGTGAAATGTTATTGAATCTGTGATTTTTCTCTGCCGTTTGGAACCTTTCTTGTATGGTGTTTTTGCTTTGGACGGCATTGAGATGCTTTGCACTCATCATATGAAGATTTGTGGTTCCGTCTTAAATTATCAAATAAATTGGTCGTGTTGCCTCGTGTTGTGGCAATAATTGCAAGCCACTCTTGACAAAGTACCTGTTTATGGTCAACATCATCCTGTCTGTAGCTGAAATATTTCCATATAATTGACAATGCATTTCTTTTTGCAACCAAATTCTCAATTTCGGTATTTTTTAACTGTTCCTCACTCATCATTTCGTCACGCGCAAGCAGAGCCTGAATGTCAACCACGTGGAGCAATGAACCCTGTGTTTAAAATAATAATAATAATTTTTATAATTAACTGTGTATCCAATAACCCATAAATCAGAGTAAATTAAGTTATATCAGACAGATATAATGCTAGCTTTCCATTTGAAAAATATATATATATATTGTAGACTGATATATGTTTACCTTACTAAATCGCAAGTTCTGCGATGTGACTATTGCAGATGCATACAGCACAATGTCGATGCAAAAACTATATATTGTGCAGCCCTAGCTTCAACCCATCTCACTGTTTAGCACTATCTCTTCAAGCCACGACACTCTTCACCACATCTCACTCTTCACCACTACCTCATCAAGCCACATCACATTCTACCACATCTCACTCTTCACCACTACCTCTTCAAGCCACGTCACTCTTCACCACATCTCACTCTTCACCACTACCTCTTCAAGCCATGTCACTCTTCACCACATCTCACTCTTCACCACTACCACTTCAAACCACGTCACTCTTCACCACATCTCACTCTTCACCCATACCTCTTCAAGCCATGCCACTCTTTAGCATTTCTCACTCTTCACGACATCTCACTCTTTACCACTACCTCTTCAAGCCATGTCACTCTTTACCATATCTCACTATTCACGACATCTCATTCTTCACCACTACCTCTTCAAGCCATGTCACTCTTCACCACATATCACTTTTCACCACTACCTCTTCAAGCCACATCACTCTTCACCGCTACCTCTTCAAGCCATGTCACTCTTTACCACATCTCACTGTTCACCACTACCTCTTCAAGCCACGTCACGCTTCACCACATCTCACTCTTCACCACTACCTCTTCAAGCCATGTCACTCTTTACCATATCTCACTCTTCACAACATCTCACACTTCACCACTACCTCTTCAAGGTAGTGGTGAACAGTGAGATGTGGTAAAGAGTGACATGGCTTGAAGAGGTAGTGGTGAAGAGTGATGTGGCTTGAAGAGGTATTGTAGACTGATATATGTTTACCTTACTAAATCACAACTCTTTACCACATCTCACTGTTCACCACTACCTCTTCAAGCCATGTCACGCTTCACCACATCTCACTCTTCACCACTACCTCTTCAAGCCATGTCACTCTTTACCATATCTCACTCTTCACGACATCTCACACTCCACCACTACCTCTTCAAGCCATGTCACTCTTCACTACATCTCACTTTTCACCACTACCTCTTCAAGCCACATCACTCTTCACCACATCTCACTCTTCACCACTACCTCTTCAAGCCACGTCACTCTTCACCACATCTCACTCTTAACCACTATCTCTTCAAGCCACATCACTCTTCAAAACATGTCACTCTTCACCACTACCTCTTCGAGCCACGTCACTCTTCACCACATCTCACTCTTAACCACTATCTCTTCAAGCCATGTCACTCTTCAAGCCATGTCACTCTTCACCACATCTCACTCTTAACCACTATCTCTTCAAGCCATGTCACTCTTCAAGCCATGTCACTCTTCACCACATCTCACTCTTCACCACTACCTCTTCAAGCCATGTCACTCTTTACCATATCTCACTCTTCACGACATCTCACTCTTCACCACTACCTCTTCAAGCCACGTCACTCTGTACCATATCTAACTCTTCACAACATCTCACTCTTCACCACTATCTTCAACCTTTTTTTTCCTCTCTACCGATCCTCTCCCTCCCCTTCTTCCACCCAATATGAACAGTATTCAGTGTTGTATTTTGCCTAAAAAGAGTGTTTTTTTATATTTATGACCTATGTGGTTTAGCACAGAGACGAAGACACACACACACAAGCACGCACGCACGCACACACACACCCTCACACACGGAGCTCTCTGTTTAAAGTCTGCAGAACTCAAGGTTTACGAGGGCATGCCGGGTTTCGTTTGGACACAGCAGTTTCCCTGACGATCCCCAGACAGACAGGTTCTATTTCTCTTCCTCTGTAGTTAGGGAAGGAAGGATCTGACTTTTATAGCTGACCACATGCTGAACGAACGGCCGGCAAATAGCCTAGTGGTTAGAGCACTGGCCCCGAAGCCCAAAGGTTGTTGGTACAAATCCCAGAGAAGACAAGGTGAAGAATCTGTCAGTGTGTCCTTGACCAAGGCAGTTATATCTAATTGTTCCTGTAAGTGGCTTTGCATAACATCAGCTCCTAACAGATGAATTCAGACACATTACAACCAAACAGAAATGGCGCCTGTCTGTCTCTGTCTTCCATGATCTGTATGTTGGCCAGCAGTAATATATGGGAGGTAACTGGGAATAGAATGGAAGATTTCAGGCAAACGGCTGGATCTTTGCCCCCCAAGGACACAATGCCAAACTCCGGAAAATGCCAGAAATTGGCAGACAAAGAAAGGCCCTTGAAAGTCTGAACATCAAGACTCTATTCCACTTTTTTCTACCAAGCCCAGTGACATTAATACTCATGATATCATCTGGTTTGGTATTTTGTTTCTGAACAATGGGAAAAGCAACTAGGGCTTCGATCAAAGGCAGAACTACTATGCCAAGCTAAAGGCTTCCATGCAAAAAAGAAATGGTTATATTCTTGGTAAACATTACCATCAAAGTGTGTTTGAGTGTGTTTGAGTGTGTATGTGTGTGTGTGTTTTAGTGTGTATGTGTGTGTGTGTGTGTGTGTGTGTGTGTATACATGCGGATATAATGTGTGCTTGACATTCATACACTTTTCATTTTATGTTTTATGGGACTTATATAAACCTCATGAGCCTTCACATAATATCATTAGTACCAGATCAGAAGGACCCTCTGGTCCTCCTGGACATCCCTACATCTAATAGAAGTGTTCTGCGGTTTGCTGTTTCTAATGAAGTCCTTCTCTGTGGCACACTTCACCACATGGGCACAGGGAGGGGAGAGCCAGGGAGGGACTCTAATGGTTCCACCAGGAGCTGGTCCCAATCTGTGTTCCAAACAGCACCCTGCACCCTATATCTACATGCAGTCAAAGGGCAGCGCCCCTGAAAACAGCACTGGCATTTGGGAAGCAGTCTGTGTCGAAGCCCTGTGCATGGAGGGGCCTGGGCTCCAGGAACCTCCAACCCAGCCAGGTGGAGTCAGATCACAGGGCCAGAAATGGGCTCTCTGATGGGGCTGGGTCTCAGGAGCGGCTGGATAGTGGAGCTTTATCCATCTGTCTATATGTGCCCAGAGCCACAGAGGGAGGAAAACAACTACCTTTGGCTCTCCCATGACCTGAGGTGCTGAAGGGTCACCTCTGAAGAGATGTAGCCCAATGAAATAAAGAATAAGATTGTCCATTCTTCACACACGAGACAGTGGGAGAGGAGAGTGAAGTGTAACGTGGGAGAGAGACAGGAATATATCACAGATGTATAGGCAGACTACAGGATGTATTTAATGATATGCGTTTTCAAAAGAAAACTGCATCAGAAAACAACTGTCCAAACCCCACGCCTCCACGTATAATGTTTAAGCACCATATTTTAAGCACCTAATTTAGCAGGTCAAAATGCAACAGAATATAATCACAGCAATGATCCAAAAGTCAACTCACGAGTTAGCGAGTGGGTACAGATTGGTTGGTTGGCAAAAACATGGGGATATCCTAAATAGAAATCTGAATAGGGACTTAAAATTGCTTCGAAAAGTTACCAGATTGAATTTTTATACGTACCTTCCACAAAGTTATGACAGCGTATTTCTTAGTCTGTCCCTTTAAAATCAGCAGAGATTTAATCTAGAGCAGCAACGGTCACAAAATTCTGTACTAATAAATGAATGTCATAATATTGTCGAGAAAATGTAAACATTTTAAGTTTGCGCAATTATCCAAAATGTCCTTTCGAATACGGGAAAGCCCATGGGAATCAAACCCATAACCCTGTAGTAGTAAGTGAGTGACACACTGCACCAACTGAGCTACTTGGGACCTAAACGACTTACTGATTTGACATGATTCATAATGTTGTGCTGTCTACATTTGTAGGGAACAATTGGCTAAAGGTTCCAAGCCTGGCATGCTCCTCTAATTACCTATTAAAGAGTAATCACAAGAAAACATCTGAACGGAATTCAGTAAAACAGATAGAATTCTTAATTTTCTTTTTACCAGGTATACTGATAGAACATTAAATGCAATATATTGTACACCAAGGAACTAGGTTACAGAGGAGAGAAGAAAATGGGCCTAAAAAACAAATACTGCAATATATGTCATTCATATACTCCTCACATTTTTGCTAATATTTGATTATATTTTTTTTTTGTGACAACACTGAAGAAATGACACTTTGCTACAATGTAAAGTAGTGAGTGTACAGCTTTATATATATATATATATATATATATATATATATATATATATATATATATATATGTGTATATATATAAATATATATATATAAAATGACATATATTGCAGTAGTTCTAGTGCCTAAAAAGGTTGAAAACATGTTTTAGACACATCGATACCACTAAACTGGTAACCTTACAAAAACCTAACTAGATATCAAACTGGGAAAGAGACAGAAAGTGACAGAGATCAATAGACAGTCTTGACCTTGAAAACAGTGACATGCTGTCACTCTTTCACCATCAACTCCCTCAAAGAAACCAACCAATCTGATCCAACAGCTTGTATTCTGTATAAACTATACATTAATCACTTTCCAGTACAGCACAATCAGTGAGCTGGTCTAAACTACACAGCTACATACAACACAGCAGAACAGAAAAGAGCAGAACAGAAAAGAGCAGAACGGAACAGAGCAGAACAGATTTAAACAGAGCTGAAAAGTATAGAGCTAGGCAGAATAAAGCAAAACAGAATAGACAAGAACACTCGCAGTATTGACAGGGCAGAACAGAACAGATTACTGCCTAACAAAAAGGACAGAACAGAGAAATAAGAGAACAGACGAGTACAGATGAGAACTGAACATAGGAGACCAGAACAGAGTACAGAACAGAGAACAGAACACAGGAAGAA